>NW_020528079.1:1847500-2099244 GCF_003368295.1 Carassius auratus
CGGGACTCTGGGTGCCCTCTGACCCTGGATTAGCCCACGGGATAGAGTCGACACGTGCTCCTGATAAAGATCTCCCAGCGAAGCCAGACTCCAGATCAATCCAATGTGAGCCGTGCCCCCAGGTGCAATGTTAGTCACACCGTTTTGTGTGCTACACCTATCTGATGGTAATCTTGCACTCTTTCAGCCGTCTCTCCCCTCTCTCTGTTGCATTTTGCACAGGTGAACAGATACATATCTCGATCAACAGTAACAACTTTCACAGGCATAGAAAATCAAGTGGACTCATTATCTAAATCTACTCAGTAGAGCTGAAAAAGTTTTAGCTTCACCAACTTTTCAGCCCCAACCAATTGCATTCAAAATAATTTGAAAAGGCCTTTTTTTTTTTTTTTTACATTTTTTGTGTGGCAATTTGAGTGGCTTTTTTTAAAGAAAGATGGATGGATGGAATAGACTGGTATTTCACAATATAATTTTATATGATGGGAAGTGTGGAATTCTGAGAAGAGGGATGACAGACATAATGAGAAGTGGGCTGAGGAATACTCGCTCTGACAGGAATGAGTGACAGAGAGGAACAGGTGCTGTGTCTCTGGAATCAGCAGTGTGTTGTGGAAGTGTCTGCTCTGAAACTCAAGCCAAAATGAAAAAAAAGGTTGAAAGTAAAAAAATATTTCCCCAAACTTAATCATTATTAATTTTTTTAAATTGCTAAGATGCATCAAATAAAAATAAGCTGCCTAAAACGAAGTTGTACAAGTATAACCTTTGTATTCATGCTGATTTCATACATTTTAATTTGGATTTTGAAGTGGTGTAACCTTTTAGTAAAACTGTACTGAACCTTATCATTTAAAAAAAACTATATATATATATATATATATATATATATATATATATATATATATATATATATATATATATATATATATATATATATATATATATATATATATATATATATATATATATTTATATAGATTATATAGATATACATTTAAATAGATTATGCCAAACAGCATTTTCTCTTAAAATCTTTAACTTTTACTTAGACCAGTCTGTTACACCAAGACTTTTTTGCCACAAAAAACAAAACAAAAAACCAACAACAGATTTTCACCTTATGCCAAACAATATATATTTTAAAGAATTTTAGTTTTTTTAATGAGACAAAAAAAAAAAAAAAATTCTAGCTCGTTCATAGTTGAACAGGTGTATTCAGGTAACTGTATGTATGGATTCCATGTACTTCACAGGTCTAGGCAAAAATTGTCACTGTTGCGTATTATTTTCATATCACCGAGAATTTAATTGATTGTTTTTTTATCTTTGTGTGTAGCTGCGGTGGATTACCTGGCTAAGAATGTGAGCTTGTCCACGCAGAGAAGGATGAAGCTCGGAGAGCACTCGGCTGTGCTCGGACTGCTACAGGTGGAGACGGGACAGGCGTATTGATGGATCTCAAACTGAACATCCTCCCATGTGTTTCACCAGCATCCCTCCATTCTTTCTGCAGTGCCCACATATGGCCCATCTGACTAGGAGTGAACAAGACCAAGAGAAGTTACAAAATCATGGGCAGTCTTCGATTTTCTACCTATAGCAGCGTGAATACAAAAGCCATTCCACATAAAAAACAGACACTATTGTGCTGCATCTCCATACTCATCCCAGTCCTTTCTCTATTTCACAACAAAGAGACCCTTTCAGGGCTTCAGAAAGAAGCCGAGGGAAAATGAGCATCAATTGTCTGAGCCCAAATCACTAAAGCTTTGCTCATCGACATCCAGTGTTAGCACACATAGGCTCCAGCTGCAGCCACTTGCCCATTCCAAACTGTTCGGACCATGACGTTTACAGAAAATGATGGTATTATAATTATATTTGTATGATAAATGTGGTTGATCCTATTGCTGTTGCATTTACTTATTGTAATTACTCTTTGTTTACATGTTTCATTTGAATTTTTCTCACGTTTAGTTCCTGTTTCTGTTTTAACCACAAGGCCTTGCTTTGTAACATTGCATTTCTAATGGATTTACATGACAGTGTGGCAGGTTGTTTGCAAAGCTACAATGCATACAATTTGCTCATTTAAATATTAAAGCTGACATTCCACAAAACCTGGGCTGGTCAGTGAGGCATCTGGGTTGGTGGAGGCTTGATGTTGGGCAAAAGGGTAGTCTGTGACCTGCTCTCTGTGGGTGGAAAGTGTCTTAGGGTTTTTAGTGTTATTTATGGTTATTTTGTCTTAAAAACCTACACTTTTTGTGAAATAATATGACCAAATGGCAAGTACTTTTTGCAATGAACACATACTAATTCTTCTCTGTGGTCACTATAATTACCATTATAATGAGCCCTTGTTGGCAACTGCCAATTTTAACATGTTATGGCTTTTTGATGTATTTTCCCATATGCTTCTCTGCTCTTCATGGAAAGTATAGATACAGTATATATATCGATTTATCCAAGAACTTAAAAACAATCAGATATCAACCAATGAATGGCTGAAGGGTGATTTGTGAAATAATGTTTCAGAAATTAGGAAGAGGATGTACTAAATTGCTTTTTAAAAAAAATTCATAACAAAATTGATTGATTTCTGTGGTCACTGTAAAACGAACTGAAGTGAAACTGTAGAATGGGAATCTGATTTTTTTGCTGTTTGTAGAAAGAAGTGGACTTTTACTGGAAGTTATGCCATTTTATATAAGTAAAAAGTGTGAAGGTCTCTGAATAATTGTTTTGAAGAAAAAAAAATTCTCCATAATATTACATTGAGAGATAGAATATATGACCACATTTATGGATTCTGTGTTTACATTTAATATTTGCCACCATGGTTCCTTATTCCACCTTTTATCAGCTGTGTTTTTAACTTCAGAGACTGTGGCTAAGATGAACTGAATCTAAACTGTGCTCCAGTGTCACTATATGTGCCATAAAATGCCATATATTCAGGAAAATAAAAGAAATATGAGCACGTGACCATGTGCCAACTTAAGAATGAGGACATTTCCATTTTATCACTTAAAATATTTTGTAGAAAAAAAAAAATGTGAAAAAAAATTAATGTGTTGCACTCATTTCTGCTGCAAGCATTAATCTACCTTTGGGATATTTGAAGCACTATCCGACGGGGCGATACACCTTTCCCAAATATCTTCAAACCTCAGTTGATCTTTATTCTTTCACTGTTTACCTTTTTTTTTGCGCATATGTAATTTTCTTTGATATATTTCCGTTCAGCATGTGTGTATATTATCATGGCATAATTTATTCAGCTGTATGAAATACTAGCGTAGTGGGAACTTGTATTGGCATTTACTACCTTCAGCCTGTTGGTGTTTTTACTGTAGCGCTGGCATACTGTTATGGATTAAAGCTCAAAAAAGTAAACAAAAAACACTGATTGTTTCTTACTTTCTCAACACCCACTATATGGATCATGCAATAGTCAAAAATATATGCTCACGGGGCATATATATGTCTTCTATTTAAAAACACTCAAGCATTTTACTACGCATTTAATAGTTGACTCAGTGATGATACATAGCCAGATGTATCATGTAGTCCTGCTTTACAATCTAGTACTAAATTTATAAAGAGCTTTTTAATCTGAAATGCTCATCTTCTGTAATTGGCATTTACCATATACACTCTATTCATTGCTTTGATGTTGCTGTCAGCTAGAATCATGATTTAATCCCCATCTTTGAACAATGCTGTATTTTTATAGCCACTTTGAAGTCAAGAGCATCATGACAGTTGGGGTGATTTAAGATACTAAAAATATCAGTTTCCAGTAATTGAGTTGCGCTGGGAGTGAATAGAGTGAAGTGTCGCAGACAGTGTCACAACAGAGACTTTCAGAGCACTGCATTCATTCACTGAAGAGCTGCAGGGGCCTCAGGGCATTTACTGCGTTTCTTATGGGGGCACTGAAGACCAGCCAATGTGTAATGGCATTAACGGCCCAAGATGCAAGCGTGTGCTGCACCTCCCATCAGAACGAGCATCCTATCCTCTCTGATGATGGATTATAAACTCTCCGTGTTTAATTAAGATCTTTAAAGGGAAATACATTGTAAACAAGTTTTAGTATTGCCATCTGGGTTCATTTAACATATTCACACAGTGAGGGAATGCTTCTGCAATGTGATTTTCCACTGAGGAATCCTTTTTATGATTCAGATGCCCGTGGCGTGATGTCATAAAATATCCATTCCGATTATTTCCAAAATTACTGTTAGGGGAGCAGCTGCTGGGATGACTTTGACAGTTATAGATGCCAAACAGTTTTTAATATTTATTTATTATATTATTATTTATTACTTTATTACTTATTTAGCTATATTTATTATTATATAAAAAATAAAAAAAATGTGGGATTTTTTTAATGTAATACAAAGACTGAAAAAATGGAAAAAAAGAATTAAACACTGAATTCATTTATTATATTTTGACTATATTTTATACTCTATTAGCTATATCTTATATTGATATTTTTTCCAGATAATCTAATCACTATTTGATGTCTGACATTTGTCATGAATGTGTGTGTGTGTGTAGACATATGTCTACATTGACAATTTATATATATTTAATATAATATTATTTTTATTAATAAATAAGCAAGTATATTATATTAAATATTATATTTGTATTAATAATATAATTTATTAATAACATTATATTAGGATATATTATTATATTATATTATTATTCAACAAATTAAAGTCATAAAAAGTTACGAATATACTGGAAATGTTTGAAATGACATTTTATGACATCACATTACATCAGGAATAGCTGAATCGCATGCGATAATTTTCCAAATATTATTATGATGAATATGATGATTAATCGTATAACTAAATCAAACGAATAAATCATTTAAAAAGACTAAATGAATAGGTGAATAAATAGCCAATATCGACAATGAAATCAGAGAACTGACATTCCAGTGGGGGAGTTTTAAAGAATATCTGTGATGTGGTGCCTTCATGATAATGAGTATTTTGGGACACTCGTTGTTATTTGGATGTAGGAACATGTCACGAGGTACAGACTGATTAAAACATGTCTGAAGAATTCACCACGACACCCCTCGCACCCTCCTTTGGCTGTTATTATTATGCTTTAGGAACTGCGGTGTCAACCTCTTGAAAACGCAACAAAGAAAGCACTTACAAAGCCTAACATGTCCTTAAATCCCATAATTATTCCAGGATACATTATGTACCTGAGCCCGGGTGTCTGATCTTCACCGAAGGGATTCCACATTCCTACAATCAGCTTACACGACAGATCGCATGATTGCCTAATAGACCAAACTTAGATCGGTAAGTAGAGAGCTTAGCAGAAGATTGTCACAGAGAGAAGAATGTATCCCTTTGACAGACTCCATTGTTCGCCATATTCTGCTTCTACGAAGAATTAGCCTATCCTTTTTTTTTTTTTTTTTTTTTATGCCTACAGATGTCAATAGGGTAAAACAATTTTATTTCCCCTCGCAATTCACATGAAGTTTCCCTTTTTAAACCCAGTCTTTCATTTGCTGTATCCAGGCACCTAATGCAAGATTATAGTCCCCCATAGTAACCCTGGCATCCCTCAACCAAGCCTCGGTGTGCCCCTCCTTGCCCCCAGACTCTAATCTCCACACTCCAGCATCACTGCCAAATTAAGCTGTGAGAAAGCTGGCAGTCGTTTTAACCCCGCTCGGTCTAAAAGGCTCTCAATACACCCTACTGAAAAAAAAAAGTCTCGGTGCAGTCAACATTTTTATTCCAACCAATGTGTCTCATTCGTATCTCTCTTTAATGTCGAGCGGCGTCTATTTCTCTCCGTCCTCCATGCCATATCACCTAAGTAAGGTAAAAGGCAGGATTTCAAGGTGAACATGCAGGTATAAATCCAAGAGATAAGTCGCGGGGCCTGTTTACAGGTTGCTCGCGAAATCTACAGTCAGCTCGCAGACTTATTCATATTAATAATCCAAAATGGAGGCGAAATACTACAGAATGAAAATAATGAGCAGGCGCTGTTGCATTCTGTGGAGATACATACATAAACCCTCTTTCTGAAAGCAGTCAGCTCTTAACAAAGCGTGACGCCTGGGTATAGACTCTAATACACAAAGACAATTTTTTTCTAGATAATGGCTTATCACGCAGGAAACAATTTAAATTAAAAAAATGCAATTTTCACCTTGAAATGAACAAATGATTACAATTTCTATACAAATTAAGGCATTCAGGCAGCGCCTCGGTGCACAGCTCAGGCCATGAAACCTGACATAATTACCATGAAATACATTCTCAAATATTTGTATTTTGTCCACAGCTTTAAAACATGCCAGTCTGTCGCCTTCTGATCTCACCTTCCGGGGCAAACACAGAAAGAAAGAAAAAAAGAGTGGAAATCATCTAAGATGAAAAGCCCTTCAACGGGCAAGATAAAAATGTGTAAAAAAGGCATAGGGGACAAAATAAAGCAAACAGTAAATTGCTGCCATTCATCCTAACAGTGCCTGGAGTTATCTCTAAAAGCCAAATTACTGAGTCTTATCATGGGAATCATATCTAATGCTTATCTACTCAGATGTTTCTCTCTCTCCCTCCTCTCTGCACCCCTTGTTCTTTGCCAGAGATTGCATTTATTTATGATTAGGAATATCTTTAGAAGAAAAGATGTTAACTTGTTCACTTCGTTCGGAAAGTTATGGCGCATTGCAAGTGGAACAAAAGAACTAAGGCTCGTAATTCAGAGGTGAGCGCAGCCTCGGAGGATGATGGGAGAGATGCATGCCAATGATCAGGTGGTAGCTATATGCAAATATTTTAAAAACATAATCAGAAAATTACATTTCTACAATAAAATGTAGAATCATTGGGTGTTATAATATATTATACATTATTATTGGGTATTATATTATATTATTTACCTTGTTATATGTAGTTTGATTAGTAAAAACATGAAAAGATAAATAGACATTAAGCACAGGAAACACTATTACTTAAGCATTAAAATTAACCATAAACATATTATTATATGAATTATATTATATTTCTTAAACATTATATATAAAAAGGCTTATAAGTAAAAACATAGAATAATGTAATGGAGGTTGATAAGCATAATCATGGATGTTAGGCTTATAAGATTAGTGTATAGGGTTTATTATTACCTTTTTATTAAAACGATATGTATATTATAATGTAAAATAAAATAAAAAATATTATAATAAGCTGATAAACACAAATAGACATATTAGTGATCTCCCCAAAATAAAATGAGTGCCCTGCTGTACTGTATGTTAGTATTTCTTCTCTAAGCAAATTGAAACATATATTACAACAACACACTTCTCAAACAACATATGGCCTTGCTGACCTTTCCCAGATAGCTTTGCTTCAGTTCTGAATATTGAAAAGGGAGAAGAGCAGTAGTTGTCAAGAGGGAAAGATGGAGGGTCTTGTGGATGTGTGCTCTCTCTTCCACTCAGCACACATGTGAAGGCTTGCTTCATGCCTAGTGAAGCCCTTAGCAATGCTAGGAGAGAACTTGTAAAGACTTTACCTTCCTTAAACCTCCCCTCCCACTCCTCTATCTATCTCAGCACGTCTGCCTGAGAGGCGCACATCAGATTTCAACACTTGACCTCATAATGCTGGAGGTCAGTGCCACACCAGCAGCAATTTCACACACAAGATGAAAAGGAAATTAACATTGAAGTTGTTTGAGGCGGCAGCTCTGGGCTCTGGCCAGCTCAGGCGGCAGTCTCCTAACCCCGGCACACTGTGAGCCACAAAGAGAGCGAGAGAAGAACAGGGCTGCTGGAAGCTGGAGGAATGCAGACGTCCTCCTGCTGGAGGCTTAGCCCCTGACCACCTCAACTCAAGAACCAGAAGGCTAAAGAGACCGAAGGAGAACACAGCGCTGCGGCATATCAGAAAAAAGGTATTAAAAACAGGGCTTTGTGACCTTCAATTTCAACTGAGCCGTGTTTTTGATGAACTCCTGTGGAAATTCATTTTTTTTTTTACATATATATACTTTGACGTGCAAGTGGGAAAAAAAAAGAAAAAGTGTATTATATATTTTTGTAAATGTTTTTGTAAACCTAACATAGATTTAAAATAGTAAGTAAATATACAGAAGAAAAAGCAGAAAATATAATGAGCCTTACTTGCATGATCTAATAAATACAATTGTGATTCACATAAAACATTAAACAACAAAAGTTGTTATATTTCTCTTCTCTCCTCAATTCACAACATGCAGGTGGATCTTTTTGCATTCCTGAGGTAGAAGATGGATAAACTAAAAAGTTCATTACATTGTTAAAGTGTAACTAATCACAAGTACCTGCCACTGTGCACCTCCGAAAATCTAATGTGACACACTGAGATGGAAAATCTATTCTATGAGTCAGTGTCCCTGACTGGTTTACCAGTGCTGAATGGTGATGTCCCTCATCTTAACAAACCCTCCCCCAAAAACAGTTTACAGTTCTGTTGGCATTATGTCCTACCAAGACCAGTGCAGATTCAGTCACGACCTTCATATTATCTGAAAATTGGACTTTGCAAACTTGACACAAGAGGGGGAGAGGAGGCAGAATTGCTTTTCACTCAAAAAGCCTGAGTTCTTCAAATATCAGCTTCCCAGGAACTGCAGTGCAATGTCACCATCCACCTATTAATATGCATGCAAGTAAAATGACTTTATGATATCAATTTAAAAAATAAAAAATTGTAAAAAGTGAAAATTTGCAGTTGCTTTGTTGAGGTGCTTTTTTTTATTAATTCTTATAACTTATTTAACCAAAGTTGGACAATTTTGACATTAAATTATATTTTGTCTTTTGAATAAAACCAGTTACATTTTTAGTTTTCTTGACAAAACCAAATATATATATTTCAAAGTAATTTCAAGTAGATTGTTGAATTGACCTTTGAAATTGAAGGTAACTCATTTGCTCTCTAACAGGGAACACTTCACCGTTTTTGCTTTGTCTTTCACAAAGAAAAGCCCACACAGATATCTCATGAAGCAGCAAATTATGTTGGACGTACACACATTGAAAAGTGAGAAATACTCACACCGATTTGTCCAATGATCTTCCGTCCTTCATGTTCTTCTTCACACCTCGTGGGATCCGTTTAGCTTTTGCAGCCTGACATATATTGAGTTGGATGTTTCTCCTGTTTACATACACATTTTTTTATGATATGTTCAGTGTTGACCAAGCTGGGGCTCGGGATAGTGTCAAATGGCACTGAATGTTTCCGTGTTTCATTTTGTTTTGTCCCCTAGCTGCAGCACACTAGCATTGTTTATCTCCAGTATGTTGATTGTCTCTTCTCCAGCTTCCTAATTTAATCAGTAGTCCCATCGGGCTGTAGAAATGAATCAAGCATTTGTTTATCCAACATGTCTGTGCGTTTGACTGATGTTCTGCCTTGTTTGTGCTATCCCAGAACTGTGCCCACTTTGTTATTAATTGGGCCTTTTTGGCCATCATTTTGCTCTATTTAATTCCCTTAAAGGAAAGTTTTTTGAGGCACTGCGGGTCATTAATTATGATTGTAATAAAAGGTGCTTGTGTTGTGCCAGTAAGCCTCTGCCAGTGCAAGGAATCTTTCTCTGTTAACCGGAGGCTTGTCTTTCTTTGCATTCAGACTGGAGGGACAGTATTTTATGTAGCACCATCCAGCTCTTGGACACTGAGGCCAGCCACATCTTCATGCAATTTACAATACATGCAACAACAGTTCTCCAAGCTGCACAAGTGTGTTTGTCTTCTGTGGAAGACAAATTTGAATGGAAGGAAGAATAATTACGACAAGAGGTCCCATACGTCATGTAAAGCCTGGAGAGATGAAGAGTCTTAAGTATGGTTTTATTCTGCATAGATCTTCATATTCATTTCTTGCAGAGCCACATTGTTGTGACGTTCTCACAAGTGTTGACTGTGTAAATATTAGATAAAGAACAGGCTTACAAGTAATCTTAAGAACATGGAGTAGGCTAACACAAATATAAATACTAAAGGCTTTCTTGTTTAACATTTAAAGGCTTAATCTTCATTATTTGTGGATGCAATAATAAGCGCTAGGCTACTATCTTTCTTTATTGTGCTCCATAGCAGTCATGTAACAGTCTATACAAAGTTGCCATGGCAAGAATAGATTTGTAGCAAATTAGACTGATTAATGTTGGGATTGACCAATGAGAATCAGGTATTTTGTAGGCCTACTGCCCCCCCCCCCCCATATAGGTTCAGTTATTAATTATTGTATAAATTTAAATCATTTGTAACATTAGTAATCAAAACCTGGCAAATGGTTGTTGAGCACAGAACCCATTCACTACATTTACCATAATTTGCTACATCGACCGTAAGATAATAAGCGCGGATGTGCACTGTTTTCCATGCGTATGCAAAAAATGGAATGTGCACCTACATGACTCAAATGTGGGTCATGAGACTGTCTAGACAGATAGTATCAGCCTCAGACATCATGCTACGGACAGTTGGCTAAATGTCTGATGCATATGGGAGACAAAAGTGGAAACACTTCAGGAGTGTCGAAGTCGTCATTGGATTGGTTGAATTCTACAGGATTTCTGGGAGACGTATGTGTTGCATACTTTAACGTTCCGCCCGGAAACAAAAATGCTGTGGCGCCAAACCCCCTCACGAAAGAAGAAAGCCGTTTAGTTTACAACTGTGACGATGAGTGCTTATCAGGATTAAATAAACGGTGGATATTCAGAAGTATGTCAAATATTTAAAGTTCGCAGCATAGAATCTTTAAAATACGTCTGAGAGTTTTACTCACCCGTCTGTTATTGTGGTGAAATTTCCACGCCCCGAAACTTGACACTGAACAAAACGAACTGTGATTGGTTGTTTGACGTGTCGGTCTAACGGCTTCATGGGTGGGCCTTGGCCAATTAAATCTGCCATAGATTCCAGACCTTCAGCTGTCAGTCTGAAGGATATGCATATGTGAGACTAACACGGAAAAATCTATCCCGACTAAAACCCGAAAAAGCGGAGTATGTACTTTCAGCTAACATATTGTTATTAAAATAGTTATTTCCAAGCCAAGGTTATGTGTCTGTAAGGCCAAGACCACTGCACGAGTAGTATAATAGTTTAGAGATTATGTAGGCTACTTACTTACTAAGTTTATCTCTGTCTATCCCTTATAGCTGTCTTAGCAGCAATGATTTTTTATTATGAAAACATATTCAGAATGTCTTGTGGGGCTGTCCTTCACGTTTTGAGGATATGTTAATCCCTGAGACGGCAAATCAGCTGCCGTCTGTCTCCTATGCTCAGCACCTGAATTAACTCTATTATGCTCTCGTGAGTCTCATTTCGATGAAAATAAGAAATCCCCCTCTCATTGTCCCCGTGTGCAGTCAGGGGAATAGTGAGCGTCTGCAACAGACCTGTGTTTGGGAAAAGGGCAATTACAAATGAATTTAACATCTAGACGAGAGTGGGATTACAAGGCCTTATATCAGTTATAGAATTCTCCTCCCTCATTACATCTGCACACACAGGCGTTTGGTACTGCTCTGAGAATAGCACAGAAGGGGAGAACATTTTAATTTGAGGGATTAGAGCAACTCAGATCAACCTGATTGTACGTGATGCCGTCAAATGTTTCAGAAAACAGGGGGATGACTGAGATTTAGGGACTTATTTTTAAAGAATGACAGGCTCAAATCCAGACATCAGCTCTTTGATGAAAAATATTACAACATGACTTTAAAGGAGAGATACTTTTGAACTGTTCAGTGCAACAGCTGACAACACTGTCAACCATCAAGTACAGTATGTTTAATAATTAAAGTGATTTATAAGATCACATGTTTCACAAGACAGATCAAGTATAACTCTAGCTCTCCCTTTCATGTGGTTTTGCTGAATGTATAGGCCACATAAGACAACAACACTGACAAAATGTGTACAGCTGTAGCAACTATCAAACAGTTGTTCAAACTGAGGGTGGGATCAACATCACAACTCAAAGCAGAATTTGTGCCTCAATATAAATGTTCCTCTAAGCCCTTTGGTACCTCTGTCATTTCCGTCACTGGGTTTTACTTCAAATTATGATCAGAGGCAAGTCCTCAGGTTTCAGGGCATCAAATATGGGGTGGGGGGGGAAGAACGATAGGGAGAGAGGACATAAGAAAGAAAGAGGGAGCAAGAGTGGAGAGAACACTTTCCCAGGGTTCTGACAACTGGAACAGCTGAGATTCTGTCCTCCCCCATCCTTTAGGCCAGAGACAGCTCATTGTGCCCACAGATGTGTGTGAGGGAAGGTTCTGATGTTGTGCCAGAAAGGGAAAAGTTGTGTAATGAGAAAAAGTAGGGAGAATGCTCATTCCTGCTTAATGTTTTTTGCATAAAGAGATTGGTCGAACAGCTGCAGCCGTTCCATGTGTCGGTACGGGGACCCGAGCAACCGACTGAAGCTACATTCTCCGTTCTCTTGATGATGGCTCAGTCTTCACAGTTTCAATATTCAGAATTATTATTATTTTAATTTTTTTCATGAATGACATTTTAATGAGTAGAGTTTTTTTTTTTACCTAATGACATGTTTATTATTATGTGTTTTAATGTCTAATATTTAATTCTTCATTGGATTCTATTATAAGGCCAGAACAGCCTGTTGTGCCAATCAGTAATTATGATTTAAAAAATTATAATTGATAAATATAGTACCCCCATATTTAATTTAATTTAATTTACAAAATAACCAGGAGTCTTGCAAAAAAAATATTTATAAATATGTATAACTTCTAATTCTAACTCTAATTCTAAAAAAAAAAAAAACAATCAGGAGCTTGAACATTTAATTATGAACAAGACCCTAAAATATCTATCACTGGGGTGTTATTTTTTCAAAGGGTATGCCTTTGTAAATTATTTAAAGGGTATTGCAGCAATGGCAACTTTTTTACCTTTTAAGAGTTTAGGACAATTTAATGGGTGTACCCCCTCTCCCCTTGATAATTTTTTTGAGAACTTGAGTGTGTCCAGGACCACATTTCCAGTTTTCACCTTCTGACAGGCTTAGAACCAACACAGTGCTTTTTGTTTTAATAGCAGGGTTAAGAGAGGCAGAAGGTCATCTGCTGCTTTTATACATTTATTTTCAGTTTGCCCAACAGAGGTCATAAAACACTGAATATCAAACCTTGAACCCAAATGAATCCTCCTCTCCTCTTCTCTTAATATGGATAATAAGACTCATATGCTCAGTTTACATATAATATCAGTTTGAGCCATGTGACTCCTGGCAGTTTGAATGCCTTGACTATTTGAAATGCATTTTGGGATGCATCATGAGAACAAACTTAACTTTATGGTGCCATCAAAAATGAAATGCATGGGATGTGGCAAGCTGGAGGGTGGTTTCCCACAAATTTAGTCCTGGCTAAAGGCTTTATTATGAGTGAAATGCTGAGAGAATATGTCAACAGTACTCTTGGCCCTTGTAATTGGAGGTGGCTAGAGAAAGTTGTGGTTGTCGGGGGAGGCCCCCAAAAGCCAACATCTGTTCCTATCACCATCAGTACTGCAGCTGGAAGGGTGTGTGATGTCATCAGAGGGCAGCTGCCCCCAGTAGACACAGTGAGAGGGTGCGATTGTGAGAGCGTGAGACAGAGCTGTTGTTGGGAGAGGTGAGGTGGGTGGATTTGCCTTCGCTGCTGGTGGGGAATATGACATGATGCTTGTTTTGCCCAATCTTTTGATTTATTTAAAAACATTAAAATATCAAATAATCAGCCCTGTGGATCCTCATGGCTGTGAATCAATATCAATTAAAATGTAAAAGAAATCAGATAATTTTACCTTTTTATGACAATGCTGAAAAAAACTATTTTGACTCAGAAATCAGTAATTTTCAGAAATGATTACACTAAACACTAAATTAAACACGATTTATTTATTTTTTTAAGATTTTTTTTTTTTTGCTTTTTGGGAATACTGATTAAAATTTGTACACGTGAATTTAATGTGTGAGCAAAATATATTTAAATTTTTTTTAATACATGCATAAAATGTCATATACATTTTTTTACAACAAAATTATTAGATTTCTAATTATTAAAAAATATACTGTTCCAAATTAAGACAAAGGTGTTTAGGCACTTTCTTAGATTGCCATTTGCAAATTTTTCTGGTTATCTGTAATAACACAAATGCTTAGCCCACCCAAAAATGTAAAAAAAAATCATGTCATCAGTACTCACCATCATGTCATTTCAAACCTTTATGGCACGCAAAAAAAGAAAAAAGATTTTCAGTTTTTTATGGATTTCAGTCATAGAGTTTCAGTTCCCATTGACTTCCACTGTAGGAAAAATGTCAATATACGAACCAGAATGGTTTGATTATCAACATCGTTCCAAATATCTTTTGTATTCAGCAGAAGAAAGAAACGCAAATAGGTTTGGAACCATATGAGGGCGATGAATGATTTTCATTTTTAGGTGGACCAACCCTCTGTTGAGAACATGTTTAGGACAGTTCGGACACTGCACTGAATCAGAGGTAAAAACAATACAAATACTGTTCAGTTTCTTGCACGGACCAATTGTTTAGTGTCTTTACACATCAATGTGTAACCACGGGCCGCAGGGTTTAATCTGGTTTTGTTTGTGTATGTTTTTTTTTTACTCTCAAAGCCGTGATTCCCATCCACTTCCATTATATGACTGACAGACAGCAATGGTTTGAGCTAAAAATCTTCATTTGTGTTCTACTGAAGAAACAAAGTCACCTACATCTTGGATGCCCTGTGGGTAAGCAGATAAACATCACATTTTCATTTTTGAGTGAACTATCCCTTTAAAACATTTATCGTCTTCATCATCTACAGTACCTCAGCTTTCCTGTGTTAAACTTTTACTGGAGCTAAACAGTTGGGCTCAAAATGAGCAAAAATTATAATAAAAAGAGCGGCCCACTGACATGCAATGCCAATCTCCCTTCAGCAACGTTTTTGTCTGTAAACACCCATTATCTATTTGTGTCTGTCCCACAATGATTTGATATGACCTTGCTCACATGGCCCATCTCTCCAAACTACCACTCAAAATGTGGCGTCTAACACTGAGGAGTCTGAAAACAAGTTTTTGTATCTATAATAGGACTAGTGCTTTGTGGCAGACTGCTCTTGCCTCAGGAGATATTTTCCCCTCGGACACTGGGCTCACAAAAGCAGCCAGTGTACTGTGGCAATTCCCTTCATAATCTTCAGTATCCTCTTAACCCACCACCCTCCTCACCCAAACCCTCCAATCGCACTCTCCTTCATCTTCTCCATCAATACAATAAGTCTACAGTGCCCATTATTTGGTGTCATGTCTCTGACCTCTGGCTCATGAGCAGCCACAGTAAGCACCACGCTGATAAGCAGAGGGATCCATTTTTCTGCATTTGATTTGGCTAATAAAGATAGACAAGAAGCTTGTGGATAGCCCTCAACGCATGACACCTCACCTGCAAAGCTGCACCAGGTATTTGCGCAGGATCTCTATGTCACTTTAACACTGAAAGCTGGGGGGTTTTGTGAGAGTTTGGTGTGATAATATTCTCATGGCACAATATCAATGACAATTTACTGTGATTTAACCAAACACCTGCTTGAAGTGCAGACATTACTCCCAGTTATCCTAGCATTGAAAAATTCCCTGTGATCAGCCAGTAATATACTTTATGTCTGGAAAATGTGTACTGCACACATTTGAAGTTTTGAGGTGAATATAGCAGATTAAGCTTAATACATTATATAGCTTGAAGATCCTTTGAACAAATTCCGGTATATTCTGTTTAAACTAAAGGGAGCATCATTTAAACAGATTTTTAATGCAGTATTGATTTATTAGTCCTAGCTGGTCATATTTGGGTCATTTTGGAGCCCCCTATAACTGATACGGGTGCCCTCTGTTGACATAATAGTGTATTGCAATTGCTTTTATCCACTTCCACACTTGGTTATTTTTGAGAGAAGAATAGTATAGAATTTCACATCATTTTTAATTGCTCGTTAAAAAAAAAGGAAAAAGGAAAAGCTAT
The DNA here is from genome assembly GCF_003368295.1 of Carassius auratus. Taxonomy (NCBI): domain Eukaryota; kingdom Metazoa; phylum Chordata; class Actinopteri; order Cypriniformes; family Cyprinidae; genus Carassius; species Carassius auratus. Next base: position 1,863,630 of record NW_020528079.1, read on the forward strand.
TACATTCCAAGTGATGTCAATTCCAATAGGCATAATAAATAGGCATTTAACATTTAACACAATTCTGTGTTTACAGTTTTTTAGAGGTGGCTTAATGTGATCCAGTAACTGGCTTTTATTATTTAATGACAATAGTAAACACACAGAAATGTGGTAACATTTATTTCAATTATAAAATACCATTGATGAAATGCATGTGTTTATATTTACATGTTTTCATATTATTAACCAACGTTCCATCTAATTATTTTTTTCTTGCTGAGCAAACAATTCCTATTATGCAGAGATGACAGCCACTTGAGCAAAAACAGTGCACACACAAAACCTTTTTTTTTCAGTGGTGTGTTACCAAGAATTTCTATTAAAAATCTTTTCTTTCTTTTTTTTTTTTTTAAATCTCACGCAGAACAGTTTAATTCTTTATAGTTATATCATATAAACTATAATTATGTATTATGTTTATAATATAATAAACTGAAGCATTTAACAAACTGAAGTAATTAAACTGATAGACTAGAATAAAGTAGGATTGAATTGAATAGAAAACAAATTGAAGCATTTTAACTTTCAAAATACGTGATCATGTGAATTCTTATTAATATAGTTATCTAAACCATGCCAGTATAACTGTGTATGAAACCACTCCCTATCCCCTTTATAGTGCACTAGTTGTCGGGCATTTTGTAGTGGTCCCAATTCGGAATGAACAATTTCATTCCCTTCATTAGTTTACTCCTCTTTCATATGCACTCTGCACGTGTATTAGTGAATAAGTGAGCGATTTCAGACACAATTTGATTTTCATTCACTAAAAATACATACACACACAAAACAACTCAATATAATCTGGTATTCAGTTCTTTTCCACAGTCTTATTTATATAAACAACACGGCCATGCAATGGTTAAATCACTGACAGTAGCCCACAGAAGACATCAGGGAGCAACTGTGAGCAAATCCCATTGAAGCGGAGACGCCATGCACTGCACAAGACTAAGATGGCAGCTGAATTCTGCTGTCCTCTCACCGGATCCCACAATGCACACGTAGCTACCGACACGCTTTGCCCTGCACGCTATGTGAGAGAAGCCTGAGGACGAATACCCAGCTCCACTGTCCTGCATTAGAAAAGTTCAGCCATCCTCTTCAGCTGTGGCACATGGCAGTGACTGGAAGTACTCATTGGTCAATTGGCTGAAACATCAATTTTCACCCTTTAAGAGGGACAAACAGCTGTTCAAAATTAAAACAAACTGAATCAGCATGAATTATCTTCCGAGTGAGCTCAAAAATAGAAGATAGTGAGCTGTAGTCATTTTTTTTTACATGTGTATTTTGAATTTCCCCTTTTACATCTCAAGATTAGTACAGTAGAAAAAGTAGCAAAGTCTGAGCATTTTCGTTTGTGAATTTAAAGAGCATTCCAGAGTCACAATTAAATGTGTAGGTTGCATATACAGTACAACCAAATTGCAAATATCATTTTCTGGATCATCCCACTGTCATCCGTCTTTATGATGCAACCTGCTGGGCAGCCGGAAAGCAAAAGATAAATATTTGTGATGGTGAGTGACTCACTGAAGACAAATTTGACACAGTTGACTTGTCTTATAACATGTGGGATCGAACAAAGGCAAGAGAGGGATGTAGATAAGGACACATCTGTCCAGTTCTTCAATATGGAAAAGCCTGTTTCTCTGTGCACATTTGTTTCCAATTCACTGGCAGTCAGTAAAAAGAGCTTCTTTTTGTGACAGGAGAAGATGGGGCACAGCCTGAGCTGATCTCTCGATTTCTTGTATCTTGATAGTATTCAAGATATATATTTTATCAGTCCATGCATTGCTTGAGAATCTAACCTTTGACCTTAAAGGGATGGTTCACCCAAAAATAAAAATTCTGTAAGCATTCACTAACCTCTTCCAAACTTGTATTCATTTCTATCTTCTGTTGAACATAAAAGAATATGTTTTGCACAAGTGTTTAACCAAATGGAAAAAAAAATAATGAAGTCAATGGCTGCAAGTAACTGTCTGATGAATTATCTTTAGTAAATGGTGGCCAAATTTTCATTTTTGAGTGAACTATATCTTAAAAGGATAAAATGTTTTTTAGAAAATGTATTTAAAATCAAATAATCAAATGGATTAAAATGAGAATTCTTTAAACCCATATTAATCAACACTGTATTTTAATATTAAGTTTTAATATAACATTTTATATAATATTGTTCCAGCCACAAATAGATATTCTTAATGTGTCAAAAACTCTAAAAATGCTGTAATAAAAGCATGTTAATTGGTAAACTGTAAATTACCTTATGGTGAAAAACTGTAAATAGCTTAGCATTAAATTACAAATAATTTAAATTTAAGTATAAAATATAAAATACCATCATTTATATGAAAACAGTAAAAGAACATCAGGAGTCACTGCTCCTTACATATGATTATATTTGATGTGAATGATTTTTGTTATCAGTAATGGACATGGTGTTCAGTGTTAGATTTTATATTAATTAATATTGATTGCATTATTTTATGTATGCAGAGAAATATATTGTCACTGTTTTTTGTTTTTTAAACAATTAATGTCTGGCACCACATCTGCCGAAGAGTACAGAAAATTGTAATTGTTCAGCAGAAAGAGTGAGGACAAGATATAGTTTGCAAAGCTGATTTTGGCCAGATTATCCAAGGCTCTTTACAGTACTGTGATATGTGTGAATAATCTCATGTGGCCCCTTAGTGCTGGCTAATGAAGTGTTACAAACATGTAAACCAAGCCAAGTATTAACAGAAAAACCTCTGCTCTCCGTTACCATTGCTATGTGAACTCACAGCACCATGACCAACAACCCAAATGCAAACAGTATAAAAGTCAGTGAAAGATTAGGAACAAAGAGAATAAGGGGAATGGAACATTATACCATGATGTTTTGGGTGTTAATCTCCCGTGTGTAAGGGGATTTTGAGGTTTTCAGAGGAAGGGATGGTAAATAGATGAAGTCCATGGTAGCAGAGGTCAGGGTCTTCTTTATGTGACATTACATTGCAAAATCAGAATCGGCTACAAGATGAAGGCAAATATGACCTGTGTGGAAGCTACCATGCAAAACAAGGGGAAGGGATCCTAATTAATAAAAATACTATAACTATAATAGTAGCATTACTTCAGTTCAGGTAAATTCAGTGTCACAATGTCCTTCAGAAATCTTTCTTGGAAGCTACTGTGTGAAACAAGGGGAAGATATTGCTATCCGTCATTCTGCAGCAGCATATTTATACATCAATATAGTCTATAGTCCAGAAGACTGACCTGTAACTGTAAGACTGACTAAACTCTATTCTGTATATTCGACTCATATCCTGTAAGAAGTATCACAAATCTTCACGGTAAGGTTCATGTCCACATTGTGTCCCACTCGATGCATAGTGAACTGGTAAATTTCCCTCTCCCTCTACCAACTAAATAGCCAAAATCTAATCATGGGCTTATCCAGCCCTCCTCAGATTCCTGCTCAATGGCTCCTCTTGTTTCCCCATTCGAGAGGATCGCGCTATGCAACATTTCATCACCATCGCCTCATAAAGACATCAGTCTCTCCCATGATGGCAGGAAGAAGGAGGGACACTGAGCAGTGAGTCATTGCTGTAATCCCAGTGTCTTTATTACTCGGTATGGCAACATTTCCTACAGCTGCGTGCTGCCGCGGGATCAGTTGTCTCCTCACGCGGGAGGAGGCTGCTTGCTGTGGGCTTGCTGATGGTGTTGATTTGACATTAGGTGCGAGTGATACAAGGCCTGTGAGGCTGGTCTGAGGACAGACAGAAGAAACTCAGAAAGCTCTACAGGCGTACATGTCATGCATATTGTAATAAATACATCCTGTTATGTGGAGCAACACAGTGCTGCTCTGAAAATTGTGAAATTTAAGGTATTTTAGAGGTTCTTTATATGATTCATGTATGGACGTAGGTACTTATTGAACTTACATTATCTTTTTTTAATTCCCTTTTTTTAGCAAGAGGAAATTGGTGTATTAATATGGTCATAATTACTTAATCACCCATACAAAACGTTAATGAAATAGTGAAAAATAGTAAAAGAGAAATCTGTTAACCCCAAACCACCACATTTTAGATTAGATAATATTTCCATGACATACATGATTCACAATACCATCCAAAGCTGTACAAAATATTTTACAATGTTTTTTTTAAAGAAGTCTTAGCATGTATTTGATAAAAAATACAGTAAAAACAGATATTACATGTACAAATTTTCTATTTGAGTACATTTTAAAAAGTAATTTTAATCCTTTTATCTAGTATTAAACAGTTCTGCTGCTTGATATTTTTGTGAAAACTGTGAAACTTTTTTTTTTTTACGATTCTTTAATGAATATAAAGTTCAAACGGACAGCATTTATTTAAAATAGAAAACTTTTGTAACATTATAAGTGCTTTCTTTTCACTTTTGATCAATTTAAGGCGTCCTTGCTGAATTAAAATAATAATAATACTATATTTAGATATTAATTTGATACTAATAATTTGAGGATGACAAGATGTGTGATCATCTTTAAGCTATCAAACTGTTATTTTTAATTCTTTCAGATGTTCATTATAAATATGGAGAGCAAAATAATATACTCTGTTAAAAAAAATGTGAAAAACAAAACACTTTAAAATGTGATAGAGTAATTGTTTTAAATTAATTATGATGGAGATTTCTGATTAACCACATTTCTATGTCATGTCTAATATCTCTTTAAATGACTTTGTGGAACCATTTATTTTGATGCTTGTGTTTTACTAACTCCAGAAAAAAACCTGCAAAGTTTTAAGGGATGATGCACAATACAGTGGATTGTTCATTTCTGCTGTGTAGGCAGAAATTGAGAACAAATCTGAATTGATCATAAAAAAAGATGTTTTTATTTGCAGAAGGGAAAAGAATAGCTCAGAGTAATTAGTTTACAAAAGGCTTTTTGTTCCTTCCCTCCCTGCGTCTGGAGCGGCTTTCCCCTGCTTTACGACAACAAAGAGGGCAAGAAAAGAAAGTTGGGTGTTTAGGAAGATAGTGTGCTGCGGAAGATTGAAGTTTGCAGAATTTCACAGATGGCACAGCGGGTGTATTTGCATCGTTAGTGTTTCTCAATCTAATCCCCATTCTTATGAGGTTACCTGGTTTACAAGCAAGTTTAATAAGCGTTTTCTCGCTATGATCATATGCACATCATAAGCTTCTTTTGTGAGGAATAAAATAAATAAATAAAAACACTTAAGACGCCTGTGTAGGTAGAAATACCTGGTGAATCTCTGCTGCTGCTGGATTTGCACACACTCATAGAAAGAGGCTGCATTAAGCCACCCAAATCTTTCTTTAATCTGTTGTTTCAGTGAATGCTTTTAAGGCACCCAGCTATTATATATAGTTGTATGTAACATAATGCATACTACTACATTAAAGTGGCAACTCATTATATGTTCACTGGATACAAATCAAATGTGTGAGTATATTATGAATGATGATAATTTGTGACCAGTACCCTCTCATATTCCAACCTGACCCTGACTTATTTGCACTCATGTATGCACTCTTTATTCATCAAATAAATACATTTATCTTTAACATTTAACTAATTATTTTGAGATCACACTTGTGAAGCCAGTTATCTGGCAAAAGCTAATACTACCATCTAGCGGCAGAGTTGGGAAATCTTTTTTTTTTTTTTTTTGCCTGCGTCTGGAATTAATACAACAATTAAACGTTTAATCTGTAAAGAAGCACAAAACGTATGCAACGTATCTTCGCGTTAAAGAATTTACCAGTAATTGCATTATGAGCACTGTGGCATGCGCGGTTACGTCATGTCATAACGTTTAGTGGATGACCTCACACACAGCGACTCTCACGAATGGCGTCATAAACACCGGTTTGCTTCCTACCACTACACCGATGCCCAATGACAGCTGCTCGCGTGCATCCTTGGCGCGTGGCTTTGCGATAGAGGTGAGATAAGGAGTTGTTCAATGTCTTTGTTGTTGTTTTATATTAGGAGTTCCCGACACCATCACACAGCGACAACCACTAGTCGCTATGCAAGGCAAATTTGGTTAAATGTTTTTAGCATTTTAAACATTTCACCAAATATATATATATATATAGGTCCACCTGTGGTGCATTAATCTGTCAAGGACAGTTTGGGATATAAACCATTAAAGGGTCTATATATCAGCGCGCGCTCATCATTGACCCTGATGACCTAACCATCTACATGACTTTATCTGTATTTTCCTAGTAGAAGAAGTGTCTCCTTCAACTTTTGCACATGCATTGCTTTTTTACCCATTGCCATTGACTACTGCAAGTAGGCCTAGCTCAAATGTGAACAATTTTACTGAACTTGAAGGTTTAGTTGTATGTGGAGGCAAACCTTCATTAATCTAATGCTAAGCTCACCTGGTTGTAACCCCAAGACAAGGTAACATTTCCTTAACCATGCACTGTCCTGTGTTATGCTAAGCATTGGAGCCGAACATTATCCTCTTTACCTTTTGACTCTTTGTATTGGTTTACAAGGTTGTCATTGCATTTCATTCCTTAAGGTGATCTCAGGAGACTGATGAATTTGCCAATGAAGTAGATGTAAAGTGAAAGTGAAAGTGAAAGTGACGTGACATTCAGCCAAGTATGGTGACCAATACTCAGAATTTGTGCTCTGCATTTAACCCATCCGAAGTGCACACACACAGAGCAGTGAAACACACACACTGTGAACACACACCCGGAGGAGTGGGCAGCCATTTATGCTGCGGCGCACGGGGAGCAGTTGGGGGTTCGATGCCTTGCTCAAGGGCACATAAGTCGTGGTTTTGAGGGTGGAGAGAGAACTGTACATGCATCTCCCCACCCACAATTCCTGCCGGCCCGGGACTCGAACTCACAACCCTTCGATTGGGAGTCCGACTCTCTAACCATTAGGGACTCTCTAACCATTAGGCCACGACTTCCCTGTTAATTAATAGTTTTCCCATGACGCCACACCCTTAGAAGAATGCCCACATGGAGGGCAAAACAAGGCATTCCTCCACAGACTGTCAGTTATCTTTAGATGGTTTGCATTAGGTAAGAATTTTAGACCTTATTGATGATGCATCCTTTGTACAGGCAAGCAGATGAACCCAGAATATAAACACAATGCACAAAGTTTAATATTAAATGTTTTCCCATAGAAAGCCATTATAAAGAAAACATTTAAAGGGATAGTTCACCCAAAAATCAAAATTGTGTCATTAATAACTCACCCTCATGTCGTTCCAAAACAGTAAGACCTCCATTTATCTTCAGAACACAGTTTAAGATATTTTAGATTTAGTCCGAGAGCTCTCAGTCCCTCCATTGAAACTGTGTGTACGGTATACTGTCCATGTCCAGAAAGGTAAGAAAAACATCATCAAAGTAGTCCATGTGACATCAGAGGGTCAGTTAGAATTTTTTGAAGCATCGAAAATACATTTTGGTCCAAAAATAGGAAAAACTATGACTTTATTTGAGTTTGTCATATCCGGTTCATGAACGATTCATTCGATGTAACTGGATCTTTTTGAACCAGTTCACCAAATCGAACTGAATCATTTTAAATGGTTTGCATCGCCAATACACATTGATCCACAAATGACTTAAGATGTTAACTTTTTTAATGTGGCTGACACTCCCTCTGAGTTCAAACAAACCAATATCCCGGAGTAATTCATTTACTCAAACAGTACACTGACTGAACAGCTGTGAAGAGAGAACTGAAAATGAACACAGAGCTGAGCCAGATAATGACTCGTTCACGAGTCAAGAACCGTTTCTGTCAGACGCGTCTGATTTGAGAATCGAGGAGCTGATGATACTGCGCATGTGTAATTCAGCGTAAAACAGACTGACACACAGAGCGCCTGAACCGAACTGATTCTTTTGGTGATTGATTCTGAACTGATTCTGTGCTAGTGTTATGGGTGCGTGTAAACCGAAGGCTTGAATCAAGGGCAATCATCGGCAATGACATAATTACGTCGAGTGCAAAAGAACTGGTGAACTGTTTTCTTCAACCGTTTATTGAATCGAACCGTCCGAAAGAACTACTTGTGATCCGAAAACCTATGCAACCGGTTCTTGACCCGTGAACGAGTCAGTCTTTTGTTCGTTATCTGGCTCGGCTCGGTGTTCATCTTCAGTTTAAAATGATTCAGTTCGATTTGGTGAACTGGTTCAAAAAGATCTGGTTACATCGAATGATTCGTTAGCGTACTGGATATGACAAACTGTTGTGTTTGAACTCTCTCACAACAGACATGGAAGAGAAGACAATGCTGAATAATGTCGTAGTTTTTCCTATTTTTGGACCAAAATTTAATTTCGATGCTTCAAAAATTCCAACGGACCCTCTGATGTCACATGGACTACTTTGATGATGTTTTTCTTACCTTTCTGGACATGGACAGTATACCGTACACACAGCTTCAATGGAGGGACTGAGAGCTCTCGGACTAAATCTAGAATATCTTAAACTGTATTACGAAGATAAATGGAGGTCTTACTGGTTTGGAACAACAGGAGGGTGAGTTATTATTGACATAATTTAGATTTTTGGGTGAACTATCCCTTTAACCATGTAGCGCATTGCGTTCCTATTCTGTGCTCATTTTCTTCCCTGCTTGCATCATCAATAAGGTAGGCTATGTACTGAATTTGATCTTATCACCATTTTAAATGCACTTTACGTAAGTGTTTTCACATTAAATGTTTTAGCTGTGTTACCAAAACATTTGATTTTAGGTTTCAGATATTTATATAGTTTTAATATTGGTAATTTATCCATTCTTGGCTATAGTATGAAAATAATTTCATGCTTATCTGTATTGACTAGAATATTATGCATGAATATAAAGAAATTGTAGAGCATTTAAGAGTGAAAATCCATATTCATTCAGTTTTAACACACAAATATGAGACATGATTGCATTTAATTGGGGGAAAAGTGGATGTGATTGTCCTAATTTTGTACAAAAATTGATTTTTGCAAAGAGTCAGTCAATATGAGATTTTTTTTTTTTTTTTTTTTTACAACAGCAAGTTATCAAATTTTTGTTTTCACAGCAGGTGACATCAGTATTTGACCTCTAAATGAAATTTAATATCCAGCATTGTCTTGAAAACGTATAGGCAGTCACTGCTCTTTTTGCTCAGTGCTATCGACCTTGGTAAAAAAGACAGTTGTTAAAAGATGGTCCAGAGAATGAATCTGTCCATTCAGCATCTTGTATACCTTATATACAGTGCCAAAGCTGAAACAGCAGTAAACACTGTTAAAAACAATGAATAAAACATTTTGGCAAATGCACTGTGCAAGGTAACATAGTACTGTATATCTAAATTGAAAATGCTGCTTTGTTGGATTTTAGATCTCTAATGATCTGCTGTAGGATTTCACAAGACATATAAGAAAACAATTATATTTACATTTGTATTCACCATTATAGCTTCAAATTTTCAGTGTGTGTGTGTGTGTGTGTATACACACACACACACACACACACACACACACACACACACACACACACACACACACACACACACACACACACACACACACGCAAGTTGTGTGACATAAGACTTCAGTTGCTCCAAGCAAGTCTATCACCACAATCTGTAAGACCCGAAGTGACAGAGAGGATAAAAATGTTCCTGTCTCTGTACTTCAAGAACAGGGCCAGTACCTGAGCTTTGCGTCACCTATTTTAGCAGCTATCATCTCTATTTCTAGTGATGCTCTTTGAGCCTTGGGTTTTGAGTTTCAGCAAAGTGTTGAATGTTTAGTTGGATGGAACAAATGCTGGGATGCATCGTCACCTTATACAGCTCAGAGAGAAACCGGAGCTTATCTAAAGAAAGTGTTCCTTCACCTCTGTATCACTGGCAGCAAAGTGATAGTTTAGCCTGGTGGAACCTGAAAGATGATGAGGTGTTCACTGTTCCATGTTAGAACACTTAAAAACTCTTTGAAGTGTATTTGAAATGCTTTGTTCTTTATTTTCTCATTCAACTGATGTACAGTACTCCTTTATTCAAAGGACAAGTAACCTGATGTTAGGTGGCTTGCTAAAGGTGACAACTCTTGAATGTTAGTTGTAAAAGCTCTGGAAGGTTGTAGGATTGACCCAGGCCAGAATCTCATCCTCCCTGCTATTAAAAATAAAGTTTGAATTTATCTAGGTTGAAGTGGAGAGTTACTATATAGAAAACTAAACTAAACTAAACTAAACAGATAGTTAAAGCTAAAATAAAATAACAATCTTTTTATTTTAAATAAAAATAAGAAAATAATTAGCAACAGACTGTTATCGGTTGCTAATTCTTCTCTAACTAATTAAATTGGTCCTTGTTCTAATACACATTTATCTTCAAAGAGTGCAAGCATTACAAAGCATTTTGTCAACAGTCAAGCAAGATGAAACAGCAGCTGTATATTTATTTAATTCTTAAGTAATTTTTTGTAATCCACAGTTATGCATGTTTTGTTTGTCAAAGTGTCTCCATTAAAGACCTACATTAAAACGGCTGCTCAGAATGGCTTTGGTTTAGTTTACTCAGCACTTAAATATGCACATGTGCAGCTTTTATTATGTTTTTTTTCACCCTCAGATACTTTTCCTTACATTCTCTCACACACACACACACATTCAGAGTTGATGATCTGCATATAGCCGGGTAGCAGATTCGCTGAGCTTGGAGGGGAATACATTACTGCAAGCCAAAGCACTGGCAACATCCTGAGCTCACTCCTCCCTTTCTCTCTCTTCCTTTCTCTGTCTTAACATCTTTCAGACAGGATTCTGCTCTGCCCATCTGTGTTTCAACAGTGAAAGCCAAGCTGGAGTTATCAGGCAGAAACACAGCACAAGACACCGGTGAGTGTGCAACTGCAGTATGTCTTTTTAAAATCGTATCTGTAGTCTTGGTTTATGTATTTGTTTTACATTCCAGAATCCTTTGTGTTCTTTGATGCTCAACTAGAGTTGTTAAACCATTCGTATTCTGTGGAAAAATTTTAAATGTCATGTCTGGTCATTTTAGAAGAGATGTATTGCATCTTTATTTGTTCACTGATGCACTTATGATTTCATACTCTGTAGGTGATCACTGTCTACTTTCACAGAGTTTTGGCTTCAGTTCAAACTCTGCACTGTGATTGGCTTGCTGCAGTCTTAGTGTTGTTAGTAGCTTCATATATTCAGTTTTACTGTATTTTCACTACAGTAGAGGTGTCACCCCCCCCCCCCCCCCCCAAAAAAAAAAAAAACAAACAAAACAAAACCGTCATCATTTACTTTCATGTCTTTGTAATTCTGTATGACATAGTGTCTTCTGTGGAAGATACAATTTTAATATTTAAAAAATAAATTCAGTGCTGTTGTTGTGTTTGCCATTCAATAGGAGTCAATGGGGTCTTCAAAATATAACATCTTTTGAATTCTTCAGAAGTGATCCAGGTGTGGATTGACATTAAGGTGAATAAATGATGACAGAATGATGTTGCCTTTGGGAGAACCATCTCTTTAAAAGTGTTATTGAATGCATTATCTAGTTGAAATGGATTAAAAGAAAAACTGTATGCAAAGTTCTTAGTTCTGCATCATACCATTCCAGTTTTGTTAGAGCGGCACTGGGAAGTTTTTTCACAATTTTACAATGTATTTGATTTACAGATCCTCATGAATCCTAATAATGCATTCTATATCATCTGTATTTTATATTCAGAAAAGTGCCCTGGTATTGTAAAAATACATGCCTAATATAATCATACGTGTGAAAGTTTTGACTTACAGCTCAACCCTTAAAATGTGTTGTCATCATTAAAATCTTAAAATGGGATGTAGACTTTTGCACTTATGTCCAATCTACACATGCGAGCACTACAAAACTTAATAACTCCCATTATAATCGATAATCAGTAATATAACTGCAGAATCAAGCCTATGATGTAAAGACTGTTATTTCAGATTATGCTTCTTTTTTTTCTTTTTTTTTTAAACTTTTTTCACGTTTAACTTTTTAAAATCGAAGCTTTAATAACATTTAACTACCCCCCCTTCTCCATTCCTTCCCATAACGGTGGAAACTCCAGAATAACAGTGATACCTTTTTAATACTGTATGTCCCCTTATTGCCAAGTCAGTAATTGACTTAACATCTAGCGTTTTTGTATGAATGTCCCTTCTATTGAAACTGGTTTCAAACAGTTTTTCAAGGCACATCTTTACATTTCCAACCATACTTTCAGATTTTATGTTTTCTAGCATCATGGGATATCATGGGCAGCAAAGGATAAGTTGTTTAAAACAGACTTAACAAAACAAACCAAATTAAAAGACAAAATTTTAAGGTTTTGAATGGGACTAAAGTAAACAAACTGGAAATCTTTGTCAAAATTTTCTCAGGTTTTGTGCCTCGTATTGGCAGACTGTAACAGAGCACTTATGATTGATTTTGTAGCTAACTGATGGAGAGAGAGGGGCAAAAAGTAAAAAAAAAAACATTTTGAGGACACTAATGAGGACAGACACAAGGCAGCCAGCATTTTCTGTGTTCTTCAGCTGCTCTTAAAAGCCCTTGGGGAAGTGGGATGTCTACAATAGACATTGACCACCACTTAGCTCATCTGTAGCACACAGCAGATTTAGGAGCCACCCCACAAAGCACTGTAGAGGAGTGCTGAGAGAGAGAGAGAGCGAGAGCATGCTGACAATGCAGTACACTGCCCAGAATCCTGATGAGGCAACAGTGAGGCTTCACTGCATTATGATCTCAAAGCCTGACCCACCTCTCCCTCTCTAAACCTGACTCACTCTATGTCTTAAGGCTGGATCATTCTGTTCCCCTGCCCACTTTGTTTCAGCTAGGATGTTACATAACATTACGCGTGCTTTAAACACTAATACAGGTGATAAGTGCAGTAATAACCTGTTGCCATTTTTAAATAATACAGCTTACATGCATGGGCAAATGAATGGAAGTTATTTATGAGTTGGGAGGTTCTAATTATGATGTCAGGTGCATTCTTGTCACATTGGTCAGAGCAATATCTCGATTCCACTTGTCTACACCAAATTTTTTTAATTTGGTTTAAAAGATTTTTTAACTCTACATCTGTAACATTATTACTACAAAATGCACATCAGTAAATATGATCTTTCCAACATGACATGAAAAATAGTCGACTGGCTAATTATGGCACATTTACAGTCATGTTCATTAATGTGCAATGCCCCTGTAAACAAATAAACTGTTTTAAACTTGAATGCACCATATGAGCTGATATAAACTGAAATCTAGAAAACTAGTTCTTCATTTTGCATTCTAATATTTCTTTGTCTATTAAATAATTATATTGAATAATTTCTCAATTTTAGCTTATTTACAAAAACCTAAAAGAGTAAAAAAAAAAAAAAAAAAAAAGTATTTTAAATCCAACTTTTTTGGCCCCCACAGGATATGGACATTGTATTGGTGTTCCGCGTTGCAACCCGATCTCACGTCAACAGTACAGACCAAAAATTTGGACACCTTCTCATTCAAAGAGTTTTCTTTATTTTCATGACTATGACAATTGTAGAGTCACACTGAAGGCATCAAGGGCTATTTGACCAAGAAGGAGAGTGATGGGGTGCTGCTCCAGATGACCTGGCCTCCACAGTCACCGGACCTGAACCCAATCCAGATGGTTTAGGGGTGAGCTGGACCGCAGACAGAAGACAAAAGGCCAACAAGTGCTAAGCATCTCTCGGGGAACTCCTTCAAGACTGTTGGAAGACCATTTCAGGTGACTACCTCTTGAAGCTCATCAAGAGAATGCCAAGAGTGTGCAAAGCAGTAATCAAAGCAAAAAGTGGCTACTTTGAAGAACCTACAATATGACATATTTTCATTTTTTTCACGCTTCTTTGTTATGTATATAATTCCATATATAATTCCACGTGTTAATTCATAGTTCTGATACCTTCAGTGTGAATCTACAATTTTCATAGTCATGAAAATAAAGAAAACTCTTTGAATGAGAAGGTGTCCAAACTTTTGGTCTGTACTGTATTTTACAAGGTGGCTTGTTCGTATGAATTCGTACGACTACGCTCATACAAATTCAAAAGATTTTTGCCAAATCTTACGTATTTTACGAGTTGCACAATTCGTATGAATTTGTACGAATGACCTACACCTAACCACGCCCCTAAACCTAACCGTCACTGGGGTTTAGGCAAATCGTATAAAATCATACGAGTGAGATCATACAAATTTGTACGAATTATCCACCTCGTAAAATATGTACGATTTGGTCGTGAGATAGCGTTAGTGTTCTCGAATCATGATCAAATGTCTCGAGATCCACTGAAATTGGTTTTGTTTTTGAAAGAAACTGCTGAGGCATGGAATGACCTGTCCCTCTGTGTGTGTGTGTGTGTGTGTGTGTGTGTGTGTGTGTTGCCGTGGTGCTCATGTCTTACTGTGTATTGATATTATCCCCTCCCTCCACACTTTGCCGCCCATAACAGCATGAGACAGCAAAAAAATGTGAACTTGATATTGTAAATCTTACTTCAACCAAGCTGTTATTGAATAGTTTGTCATTCGCTGTAGGACGTTGATCTGAAGAACATATTCAGGACAGAACCGGCAGCTATTATGTCACAATAATCCTGTCTAGTCAAAATTTTAACTTCTGCTTATCAAGGATGCATTAATAAAAATACAGTAAAAACTGTAATATTATGATATGTTGTTATAATTGAAAACAACTGTTTTTAAAAAGTAATTAATCCTGTCTTCAGTGTCACATGATTCTTTAGAAATCACTCTGATTTGGTGTTCAGAAAAATTTATTACTAATTGTAAGGTGTAAATACTGTTATGTTATATAATGTTATATTAATTTTAGCACGTCTAATTCAAAATAACTTTAGTAATGGAAGAAACACGAACATTGGCATTGATTGCCATTGACCCTTTAGGTTTTGTTGAACATACTGTGCATAATGTTTTTGTTGCTGTATCTACAGTAGCTAAAGCCCAAACAGTAAGCCTGGCTGTCAACATACACTTTTATGTGTTATGTATAGTCTTCTTCATATTCAATGTGTGTGGTGTGTTTAGGTCTTGCTGGGTGATTTCTAGCTCATGACACCTGGAGTCTCAATGGACACCTTTAGCAAACATATCAAGGGCCAGATTGTGTCTGTTGTCTCTTTGTCACATTGACATCCAAAACCAAAGTGTTAGCCATCGGACTAAAGGGTATCCTGATAAGAAGCGTTTTCCAATACAAGAGTCATGTGACGTGATGCGACAAAGACTGATAAAACGTACCTGATTGTTGGTGTAGATTTCAGGAGGCTGTTTTAGGATCTTTAGGGTCTGATAATGGATTTAGTTGATTTCTGTTTGGTGGCTTTATATTAAAATATCACAGCTGTCTATTAGAAAAATTGTAATCATACATTAATATAAAACTGCACTCCTTGTTATTGTAATTGTATCTTTGTAAATAATAACTTTAATGCTGTTCTTTGCATTGTTTCCATCTCTTTTCCTTCTGAGTATTATTCTTTATAACATAGGTCCAAAAGTAGGTTATAAATCCTATTTAAACCTGAAAATAAGGCAAAAGTTATAGGATTATTAAACTTTGAGCTCCAAGTTTGTTAATCGATGGTACATGTTTTTGTTGAAGCCCTCTTTTAGCATTATTTCCTTTTTATTTTTTAAAACAATCATGTCTAATACAATGTATGGCAAAAATCTACACTAGCCAGCATTGTAGTTCTTTTCCTCATTAAAGCCATTCAGTTCACAGTCTTGTTCCTTTGTCTTTTTGTCTGATTTTCAAATACGTTTTTGCTTCAAATAAAAAGTTGTAATGTTGTGATTCACTTTGTAGCTGGTTTGTTTAGTTCAAAGCTAATAACGCTTGATTGAAGACTTTTTTACTATTCATATAGGAAAAATGAAATAAGGGAAAAATCTTCAGGTGGGTATGTACTAATGCACTCTAAGTGTTTATGACCCTAAAATCTCCCCCTCTTTTCTGCTGGAATACTGTATTGCTCTGCAGTAGCATCAATACATGCCAAACAGAGCTGTGTAAAGTGTCAACCCTACACTTGCTCTTGCCTGAATGTTTTATCCCTGCAGTTTATAATGTACTGCTGGTAAAGTTCTGCCGGGCTGGAGATGGGCCAGTTGGCCGTGCGGTGAGAGGAGCCAGCAGGTGGACCTCATCAGGCTTTCAACAGACTCATGCTTGTTAATATTGGGAGTCCGCCCATGCTAAATTGGTTTTTAGGTTAAAGTTACTCCATAACACATCACTCAATCATCAGCGTATTTGTAAGCTCAGCTATTTATGCTGAAATATGAATTAGCATTGTAGCTAAATAAGTTATGAGTGGGTCACCCTTGGACCAAGATGTGTGGAAATCAATTAAGACCATATTATTTTTTTTTCTCTGTTTAATGTCCTTAAACGTGTGGATTTCAAGAATAAGAAAAAAAAATCAAGTCAGCATAACACCAGCTTTAGTTTGGCTTAGGAAGAATTTGTTTTCAGAAGCAGATCTAAACAGACGGAAGATATTCAGGCTAACCAGCAATGAGATGTAAATGCAACTTAGTCTTTTGAGTGATTTTCAGAGAGAGCTTATGTAAGTTCCCCATGAGTGGCAAATATCAAATATGTAGCGCCACCTCCTGGCCTTGCACTGTTTTGCTGTTTTTTTTTTTTTTTTTTTTTTACCATACACATTTTCTCTGTTTTTCTGTACAGAAGCTGAGAGTCTGAGCGAGAGCTGTGAGCTGGTCTCTCCTCGCTCTCGGCTCCATGTACCCTGAACCCAACACGGATTCCCCTGCTCGCCTCTCCACACGGCAGACTGGATCCCCCTATACGTGAGCAGAGCCTTCTCACTCTGAGTGAATAGTTTACTATGCACTGTATATCATTCTTACCCACCTCCACTAAATAAAGTTAAAAAGGACAAACTAGGTTGTATAACACTCCTTTTTTCTTTTTTTTGCTGTTGCTGTAGAGCCCGATGTGGGAGCCCAAAGAGACAGCTGCAGTTTTACAGGTACTGTACATCTGCCCTTCATGTGTAAATATAGCCAGCTCTCCACAAGATTACATAAATCACTTTCATCCATAGCACTATACAGTAGAGTAAACTGCAAAGACGCTCCCCCTGGAGTATCCTGGAGTTAAGTGCCTTGCTCAAGGACAATAGTAATGGAGCTGGATTGTAAAATCAGTAACTTTCCACTTCCTAGCATGTGCTGAGAATTAAACTTTTGTGTTAAGCAGCATGGTTTTTCTTAACCATTTGTAGGGCTGGTGATGGTTAAAAAATATATATCTTAGGTGGCATTTACACAATAGCATTTACAATAAAAAAAAAACTGTGTATTTAGGCGTCTGAAAATGCAAAATTTCAAAATACAACTTTTTGAAAACAATAGAATTATTGTCTCTGTATAAACTACAAAAACATGACTTAGTGAAAATGGTGATATCATGCTCATGTGTTTTATGTTTAGTCTATAGTTATGTGTGCAGATGCGTATTGTTTCTTTCTAAAGTGACATTGCCAACTGTTGGCCTGGCATGATGCTGTCTCTGTTTAGCTGCTGCCATCAACACCTTACACAAAGCCAAGATGTACTGTAATTATTTCATAATGAGCATTGCTGAGTCATTTGAGAGAACACTGAACCTGCGCTTACTGGTGATCTGGTTTCACACAAGAGACACAGGAACGCAGAATCATCATGCCCTATGAAATGAGTTATATATTTAGACTGGATGTGACATCACAGGCAAATGGTGTATGCTAAATAATAGATGCTACTGTTTCAAGGCAAGCCTGGAGTCTTTAGTCACTGGGAAATGAAAGAAACGGCAATGTTTGCATCATTGTCAAAGTTGCTCTGATGGAGAACTGTAATTAACACAAATGCAAATAAGCTACTGTGCTTATACATTAAAAGCTAACGTGTTTCATGTTGTAATGGGCAGCACTCACCTTCTACTGTATGAACAAGTTTACGGTCTGCTGGGTTTGAGTTTCACTTGAATACGTAACCTCTTTCTCGTAACCCCTGTGGTCCTGAATCTATTGTCATCATTATCTAAAGCCGAATATCTTCACTTGAAAACAGCAAGGAGTGACACTCACATCATTTCTTTATGACTTATGAGACATTTGCATTATTAAATTATTTGTAGCACCTTATTTAGAGTTTATCCCACATGTGTAGAGCTTTACTGTGTGTACTGAAATGTAATTTTATTTTACTTTGTTTTAAACTGTAATAACTTTTTATTAAAAGTATTAATTTTTACATTTGTTTATTGCATTTTTTTAAATCATTTAAAACGTATACAAATATTTTAATTAATTATATTAAATATTGAAATAATTTTAGTTCCATTTAAAAATGTTTTTAGATTCCCTCACTATACCCTGAACAAGATAATGCAATTCTTTTTTTTTTTGTTCTTCATTCTGCTTGCGATAGCTGGGTTGTACTTTTTATATTTTGTACTTGTACGAAACACAGAACAAGCAAAAAATTGCTTTTAGTACACTTTCTTGTGGTATGACATCAAAGGCTTTTAGAGCAAAAGCTGTCTTGAATAATTCATGTTTGCACAGCATTCTGGCACTGAGATAGGTTCACAAAACATCCTCTCTGTGACATTTGCCAGAGTGGGTGGTGTCTGGTGTTTTTGAGAGGTGGAGCTTTTATTTTGCCGTTCACTAATTACTAAAGCTCCTATTCGAAAGACTCTCCATTTTTATTCCCAGTCTTCTTTAGTGTGCTGACCATCATTAAGTTGTCAGATGAGCAGTGTAGTGCAAAACCCGTACGTGACTCGACCTCCGAGGAACCGGGTAAGTACAAGGCTGGTAGTTTAGCTGGACATGGGTACCACTTGAGGATGTTGCATGGTGATCCCGCTCACGCCCACAGTCCTCTCTCAGGCTAGAGGCGTTCGTGTGATGGGGGAACAGAGAGCAGGGCTTAGATCCACAGACTCTCTTGGTCTACTGTTAGCTACTGCATCATGATGTTTTACTTATGTACTTGAGTAGATAAGGTCGGTTTGCCTCATTTCCCACTGTAGAGTTTTTGCAGGGTACAAAGATAAACTAAGCTGTGGAAAACGAGCAGAGATGTTGCAGATCTGGTGGATTTTATATCTCTTGCTTGATGTACTGTTTTCGGTGTGATGTAAAGCCAGATGCTCCTTTTTTTAGATGGAAGAAAAGTCATTTGGGACCAGGATTGACTACAGACTCATATGAGATGTGGATTCAGATGATTAGTGCATGGCCTGAACATGCTGTCCTGACTGCAGTGACACTATTGGCATTTTGTGACATGTGTTCTGCTCTCTTGTTATTAATTATGACCGTTGAATACAGACTGTTCTGCTCTGTATTCAACTGTCATAATTAATAACAAGAAAGCATCTCTTCATAACGTTGTTTCATAGATGTTTGTCGAGTAAATTATTCACATGTGTCCTAGGCATACAGATGTTGTATATTGTTTTAAATGGATTTCTGTTGTCATTTTTCAGCAGAACACCAATCAGTTTGACATTGTTTGAGCAGTGTCTATTTTCAGCATTCCTCATGACAGTTACACTTTTATATATTATAGGGATTTAGATTCGTGATTATTAATTGGTTATCGGTCAAAGCCACAGATCGCATTAAACGACTTCACTAGTAATTAAAAAAAATTGCTTTATGCACATAACCAATGACTATGAAAATATATGGGTGTTTCTTTGGGCTATGGGTACTTTTGACCATGTGTATTTTAAGTATCTTAAAACACACTTTTCACACTCTCACTAGAGTCTCATTACATTTTTCAGCTAAAAATGTCCAGCAGTGATACATGTGCATCACAGAACAGTTTATTTTCATTATTTTTTCCTTTTTTCCCCATAGTGTCATTTCCAGCACATCTCAAATTATATTTTGAGTATAGCTTCATTCTGACCTGTAACAGATATGGTAGAAAGCTAATTTCATAGCTAATATTTTATTTATACTTAAAACACACTTGAATAAAGATGAAGTAAATACATGTGGCATAATTTGACATTTTATATAATAAATAATATATATCATATTTTAATACCATGATTGTTTTTCTTTGTTTTCATTACACAATCATCATGCTCTTCACTCTTCACATCATTAACTCTTTAGTAACCAAATTCACTAACATTAGAAAATTTTGCAAAAATTATTCTGTGTGGCAGAAATTGCATCACATCAGAAAGTCATTCAGAAAATCCAAGATGTTTTAAATAATTTCCCCACCATAAATATTAAATTGGTTTATTTCAATATTTATAATTATTTTAAACATACAATAATTCATATTTTATTTTGGATTTTAATTAAGTTATAAAGGGTGACCTTTTAATTTATAAATAAAAAAAGTACCAAAAAAGTGATGAAGGCATGATCATTTTAGAGCTTACATTTTTGATCTTCATATAACAATGTAACTGGAAAAAAATCGCTGTGATTAAAACAAAAACAAATAAACAACCTAAATCACCCAAAACCTAATCAACCTGGTATATAAAAAGTGCCCAAAGATGAAGAAACACAAATATAAACACATTTTATATTTAGGCCACACATTATGTTCTTGTACTACAAGAGAAAAGTACATGATGTTTACTTGTAGGATTCTGGCATTTGTTGGTGTCAATTCCAGTCTATTTTTTGACCGTCATACATTACGAAGCCTTTTTTAACGGACTGGATTCTGGATAGTTTTGGCATTCGAGTTCTCCAGAGCAAGCAGCTGGCCTTACAGCATTCTTCACGCATGCCTGAATGTTCACTCACCTCTGTTGCTTGATCACACATGTGTATGAAAGAAAAATACACCTCCCATTTATCAAGCAATGAACTTTATTCTATGAAGATCAGCCCGTTAAAATTAGCCGTTGTATTGGAGTCCCACAGGAGACGAGGGGCCGGGAGAGTGAGCTCTGAATGCAGTGCATGGATGTGTGATTACAGTGTTGATTGCCATGGGAGGCGGGCGCTATTTAAAGCAGGGGCTCTGACCTGCAGCAGTCTGCTGGTCTCTGTCATGTCACTTGCTTCACTCTTCTGTCTGTGTGTGTGAGACCCGGTCACCTGGTTGCAAGGCATGTTTGGCACTCACAGAAGCAGTTTGACTGAGCTTCGGGTCGGGCACACCGGTCGCCGCCTCAGCCGCCAACACAGTGTCCCCTCCGAACCCCTGCAGATCCCCAAGAATGGGCCGCCGGGGAACAGCATACGGAGGAGCAGCAGCATTAGCAGCGGCAAGATGCTGTCCTTGTCCTTCAGCGAAAGCATGCGGAGCGACATCGACCGCTACCTGTCTGACCAGGGCCTGTACCCTTTGCGGCAGGGTGGGGGGGAACTGGGTGAGATTAGGAGTCTGCGCGAGGTGCGGGCCGCTGCCCAGCTCAAAAATCTGGAGGACTTTCTGAGGACCAATGGAGTGTCTCTACAGGAGTCCATCTCCTTCCAGACTGGAATGAGGTACAGGTAAGGGCCACAGAGCACGCAAGTCATGCTTTAAAAGTCTGAGGGAAGAGTTTAACAAATGATGACTAGCTCGATGATTCCAGCTGGATAGAAAAATATTGTGGCTCCCAGTTATTTAGGAAAATATGCTTTCTTGATTGATAAGTTACTAGTTGGTCTTTCAACCAGTGAGATTTGAGTATTATTTAGGATTTAATAGTATATATTGAATTAGTTTTTATTTAGGTATTTTAATTTTGGTTTAATTTGAGTAATTTTCTTATGCTGTTCTCATTTGTAAAATAATTCTAATTAGCTTTAATTTGTCAATTATTAAAGTTTTTTATATTTATATTTCATTTCTAAATTAAATAAATGTATAAAATATAATATATAAATATATAAAAATAAATATTGTTTATATTTATATTTAATTATATTTTATTTTACTTAAGCTTTTTTAATTTCCAAAAAAAAAAGTTTTATTTAACAATATTAACACTCAATATTTCTGTTGTAGATTAATGTTTTCTAGCATGGTTATACTGGTCTGTTCGACAGAAAAGTACCCCTTTTGATAATTTTTACACCAATATTCATTAGTTATCTTTCTGCATACATATTGCCTGTTGGTCTATTAGACGATTGGTTGTCACTTTGGAGGTGTAATGAAGTCTTGTTTTGGCCCGTGTTGTGTGTATCTAAGTCACCCGGAGAGAATAGCAAGTGTTAAGCAGAGACTGAAGTGCTGTCTGGACCAGCTGTGTGATTTGGATTAAGTGCTTTGCTTTTATAAGCCATTGGGAGGACATTGGTCTCATGTTGGCCTGCTGGTATAGTCTTCTCGGTTTTTTTACACGACTGTCCTGTCAGCAACAGATCAGGCATATCAATATATCTATCAGAAATGATACTTAGAAATGATAAGTGTTTTTGTAAGTGATGCATTGCTAATCATTTTAGTTTTAATGCTGCAATGATTTCAATATATTAACAAGGTCTCATTTGTTTGCTCATTTGAATTGTACTTTGAATTTGCTAAAATGAACTTTTTAATCTTATTATAAAGTTTTACCAATACAATCTTAAGCTATGAATCAATTACCTGTAAATTTGTATTGTGTTGTTTTCCAGTGCACCTTGTGGAGGCTTTTGGAATCTGAGAGACAGAATGTCTTTGCACTGATGGTCAGGGACAGTTGGTGTTTTGACAAAAGTGGTGTAGAATGTCAGCAGTCTGCGTTTGTGTCTTCCAGATTGGATCAAAGATTGCTCAGTGTGTGTGACAGATGATTCAATTAAAGAATATAATAGCACAACTAATCACAATGGCTTTAAAAACCACAAATGGTGAAGCAATGCTATCGCTCAACAGATCTTCACTGATTAAACAAGGCAACATTAGCAAGTAGTTGGCCAAGTTTCTGCTAAAAGGTCCACTGCTCAGAGTCTTCATACTGTACACAGGATCATTTTATAACAGTGTTGATATTCACAGCCTGGCATGTTGTTGCTGAATTATTGAAAGCAGCTGTCTATTTTCTACCTGCCACATGCTCTCATACATTACATCTATATCGGTCTGTATGATCACTAAGTCCATCATCAACTTCCTTTACTGTCCTTTTTGTTTGTGTGGATTTAAATAGTCTCTGTGTTGTCATGTCTAAACAGTCCCGAGCCCTTTACTAGCGGCTATCATTACATGAAAAGCAGCAGCCAGGTCTATTCAGGTCCAAACAACTGCTAGAATGAAATATTAGCATTTTATAAATTGATTGCGGAATATACAACTGAATATACAATGTTTTTGGGGTTCGTCTACCAACGGGGCTAACTGGATCATGCTAACCAGTCCAATCTGGTGGCGCTAACCTATTGCACTACTGTGATATGCATGTCCACTAGATGGCAGAAAGTGCACATCATTCTGAAATCGTGTTTGTTGTGAAGTCTGTGTCTCTCCAAAACAAGACTGACCAGTCCATCTGTAGTGTCCTCATTTGTCAAGTTCAGTTCTCATTGAATTACACTATAACCCTCACATTTTGAGAAGATATTTTAAGTTTTACCATGATTCATTGTTTGTCCCACAATCCCATTGTAGAACGATAGCACAATGCAATTAGCTGTCATTTCAAGATTCCTGAAATGTAATGTAATCAGTTAACCGTACAAGAGCTATAATTAATAACCAATTAAGTGGTGTGCAGCAGGGAGTTGGAGCCCCTGCCTCTGTCTGTCTGTCTGTCTTTGTTTCTGTCCTACAGAGCTAATGAGGCAGGCTTCTTTTCTGCTCTACTTCCTTTTCAATTAAAGGCGGCTCATTCTGTCTCTTTGTTTTTCCTTCTGTGTCTCCCTTTTATTTTTTATGTAGTATTTCCCCTTAGGGAGTGTACAGATTAAACATGCACTTACGCAATGCAGCCCAGATTATACATAAATACATATATATATTCACTGGCAGCCAAAAGTTTGTAATAGTTACCGTTTGTTTAATGAAATCAGCATATTAGAATGATCTCTGAAGTATCATGTGACACTGAAGACTGAAGTAATGGCTGATGAAAATTCAGCTTTACCATTACAAGAATAAATATTTTAAAAAATATATATAAAAAATGCAACCCAGTTATTTAATATATATGGTATTTTTGATCAAATTAATGCAGCCTTGGTGAGCATAAGAGAAACATGAAAAATCTTTATTCCAAACCATTTATCATTGGCAGTGTATACAGTATGCACAAAGTGAGGGTTAATATTAGTATAAATGTCATGTCTCTGTATTTATGTCCCATTTTAGCAGCGCTCAAGCTGCATGAGCTTAATGATTTGAGATTGATCCAAAGAGAATCTTGTGTTTCAATATGAGAAAGAAACAGAATAAAAAAAAAAAAGTGGAGAATAAATCTGTTAACACGTCCTTCAGTCTGGCATAATTGAAGTGCATCAGACTAATTGGGATAATCATATTCTGGAAAAAGGGTTTTCTGCAGGCCGATACCAAGCTAAAGACAGACCCATAAGACATGGTTCACTGGGCCTGGATTAGACGGTGCTGTAAAACTGCCTTGAATGGATTAGATTCCTTCACATCTTCTCTTTCCTTTATACAATTTTTAAAATTACACTGACTTTTCCCATCTTAATAGATGGTGTAAATCTGAAGTTTTTTAGGAAGTGCAACTTGAATGCAATAAGTATATTGTACCAAACTATGTTTTTTTACGCTAGTACATACTAATTTTAGATACCTAATATAAAGTGGGTCCAAATGTGCTTAAAAATTCAAAAGTCTAATCTAAACTCATTGATCTATTCTGTTCTTTTCCTCTATTCAGTAATGCTGATGGACAGGCGGTCTTCTACTGTCCCCTCCAGGTCTGCCCAGTAAAAGGCTTGGCTGTTATGAATTCAATTTATAGAAAGTGCAGTTAGCTTTTTTTTTTTTTTTTTTTTTTAAAGAGAGTGTCTAGAAGATGGAGCGATGGAGCAATTCGAGAGAGAACCGCAGGCGCTGTAGCTGTGAATTAAGCTGCTCATGCAGCGTAAGCTTGAAATGGGAGACCCGGCATTTCATCCTTACAACTGCTGCCTTATAATAGATAGTCTTTTAAGAGAGTTAAACATGTGCAGATCCTAGCATTCTTTCCCTGTGTATCAGGAATTTGTCTTTTATATGTTTTTTTATTAGTTTTTTTTTTTTTTATAATTTTTGTAATTTTTACTTGCAAATAAATAGGTTTGTCCAAAAGTCTGACATCACTAATGAAAACTGCTTCCTTTTTTTATTTTTTTATTTTTTTTAGTTGAAATAAAATACAAACAATATTAATAATACAAATAGTTAGTCTGTAAAAGGAGATTTGAAAAAAAAAAAACTTTCACATAAAAGCATTTACAAACATTTTCTGTTTGTGTTTCTACTTGAGTTTTCTCATGCACACATAGATGCCCACAAAAGTCTATTATTTTCTCTAAATGTCAACATTTTTGAACATGCAGGAAAAATTACATGCACATGTTAATTTGAGTAATTTGAATATTTTTTTATTCATTTTACATCAGCGGTTCTCAAAGCAAACTTTCAGTGGGCACTAATAAGTCTTTTTATTGTAATTTAGCTATAAGTTATAATCTTAAGTAAAATGCTTTTTTTTATTATTATAACAGCTTCGAGCAGGGCTTGGAATATTGTCCTGGACAAAGCAAGGGACTTGGAGTCAAAGAAATTGAGAACCTCTGTTTTATCACACTCTTCACATTTCTTTATGTACGGCCTGACCATATCCTCACATGTAAGGACTACTGAACCAGGACAGATGTCCGATTCACAATATCTGCACCCTCTCAGAACTGTAAAGACTTTCTCAATTCCTTTGGAGCTGGGATTGCGCTTTTGTGTGCATCATTAGCGGAAAGAAAGCTTATGGAATTGCAATTTTCTGCATCATGTTCATTTGAATTTGTTGATCATTACACTTCATTTTCCTTGCTTTGTGGACCAGCTCGGCACTAATAAATTGCAGCAGCTGGTAAAGCTGTAATCACTGTCAGTGCTTTAATGCAGTAATTGCTATGCTGTTCACCTGGTGTGTTACTCTCACACATCAAATACTACTATTTTTTTTTTTCAATCAAATGAGATTTAGGTACTTTTTTCCCCGTTCTCTTCGCTTTTCTGTACACGTGTCTCAAATAAATATGTTTGTTCCACATATAGTCTCTGAAACAGAGCCTCTAACACTCGTGACAGCTCTGGTATGTAACCACACAGTGTTTGACATTGAGAGGCAAAGCAGCTGCTCTCTGCTACACAGAGTTTGATTTTACATTGGAAGTCTCGCTTCATAATTGGGAGCGGCAGGGATGTTGCAGTCTAATGAGATGTAGCTTATGTGAAAAAGACCACTTATATGAAATGTGTTTATGGATTTTGCACACTATATTGGCAAGCCCATTTTCTGAGAAGCCTGTCATGTGTGTGTGTGTGTGTGTGTGTGTGTGTGTGTACTTAAGTCTCTCTAATGTGATCAGGATTGCAGAGCTTAAGGATATGTTGAGTCTTTTACAGTAACCTTCAGGGCTCTTACAGAACAGAGTTATAGATATACATGAGAAGTGACTTTATGATTGCCTGCTTGTGTTTCCCCTGTTTGGTTTGGTTGTTTTATTTTGCATGTAAGAGAGTAGTTCATGCATAACATATGAATGAGCTTTTTCTTTTATTTACTTTAAAGAGATAATTCATGAATATTTGCTGAAAATTTACTCACCCTCAGGTCATCCAAGATGTAGATGCGTTTGTTACGTCATCGGAACAGGTTTGGAGAAATTTAGCATTACAACAGGGAATTGACCTTTTCATTGGAAGAAGCATTCATATAGATTATGGACTCATATTTTGGTCAGAAGTGACGGTTTATTGTTAACATGCATTAATGATTAATTTGTTTCTTACAAACAGGCAGCTTTTAATTTCACAAGATATTGATTGATGGCGTTGTGTGGATTACTTTTGGATTATTATGATGTTTGTATCAGCTGTTTGGACTCTCATTCTGACGGCACCCATTCACTGCAGAGGATCCATTAATGTGCAAGTGCATGTAATGATAAATATCTATGTTCTACTGAATAAACAAGCTCATCTTTTTGATGACCTGAGGATAAGTCCATTTTCAGGAAATTTTTTGGGTGAAAGAATCCATCAAGATTTTAAGATTTAAAGGTTACAATGTTTAATATGTACTGCATAAGAGAAACATACAATTTTTAAGTGCCTTTTTACTTTCATTAGTTTATTTTGAAAGTATTGTTACGTAATTTGGTCTATCTGTTAATTTAAGATCATAAAAACTGGAATCCACTGTAATTAATCATAATGTTTATATGCTTCAGTCTTCATCACTGATCTGATGAAGTTCTAGTTTGATTCCTGCTAAGAAGCATATATATATTAAAAAAAAAAAAAAAATTTTACTGTTTGCCACAAAAGTATAATTGTTGCAGCTATTGGCATAAAAACACATCATAAAAGTAGTATGTTCTAGTAGTAGACCATTTTTGTTTTTTAGATTGCCAGCATATAGATAATGAGCAACTGCCAATTAATAATTCCTCAAATATTTTTTGGTTGGAGCCACATGAGTAAATGCTGATAGAAGTTAGATTTTTTTGATGAAAGTTGTGCATATGATGAGGATGACAGTGCTGTTTTTACCCCTGAGAGGTAATTGTTAGGTGTTTGCGTGTGCTTATGATGAGAGCCGGAGCCCTGCGGTGAAGCTCACTGTGGAGAGACTGAGCTCTGCTGTGAGGTGCTAGATGATTGAACGGCTCTGGAGGATTTTCCAGAGCTTATTTGACTGTGGATAAGTCTGGAGTCAGGCTTCTAATCAAAGGCAAAAAGAGAGAGCGCTTGACAGTTTAAATAGAGTAGAGGTGTTTGAAGCGCCTGGAGGTTAAAAGTGAGGAACAATGGGAGATTATTACTTTTGGAGACCTATGGCCCCAACTCCCAAATGACAGGGCGCCTCTCTTTAAAACAAGAATGGAGGATCTCACCACTGCTGAGATCCAGATGTAATTTTGACATTTTTCATGATGAAGTCGTTCTCTGTTCACACTTTTTGTCTGATGTCATAACTGTATGAAAGAGGAATAGTAGATGACATGTCGTGCAGGAACAGCAGTGTTCTGCAGTGTGCTGTACCATTTAAAAGGCTTCTTCTTCTGTAATTGTTCAACTGTTTTTATGACCTCATAATAATTTAATTTAATTTAATTTAAAAGCTGTAAATAAAGCAAAGATCAAATTAGATTGTAAATATGATTTCAACTTTTCTACTTTCAAATTTCATATTTAATTTAGTTTGTTGCTCGCCATTTCTTTGTAATCGTTTATGATATTTGCTATCAATTTCTGAGTGAAAACAGCTTCTACACCACTTTTTTTTTTTTTTCAAATTTATGTATACTTAAACTCTTAAAGTTTTACATTATTCTTATTTTGTGTCCAGTGTCATGGTGCATGGTTTTTAATATATTAGCACAGGCTTTAGGAATGAAAAATCCTATTGATTTACAGTATCTGTAATATTCTCAGTCCATCTGTAATTCTGAGAAGGTTATCATTTACAACTTTCACCTCCAGACTTAAAACAAGCACCTTTAAAACAGAGCCAGGCTTACAGCTAATGCACCACAGCCTTCTCTTTCTCAAGTACGCCTCACACATCCCACCTCTCTCTTTAGAAAGGTC
Organism: Carassius auratus; assembly: GCF_003368295.1. NCBI lineage: Eukaryota > Metazoa > Chordata > Actinopteri > Cypriniformes > Cyprinidae > Carassius > Carassius auratus. The sequence continues at coordinate 1,892,556 of NW_020528079.1, forward strand.
ACATCTCCCCTGGTACAACACGAAGCCTTATACTCAACCGTTTGACATATAATGGTCTGTGGCTCTGGTTTCCATTCACTAATGATAATTCAATAACTGTTTGCGCATCCGGCTGCACTGTCATTTAAAACTAGCCTCTAAAACCTAATACTGAAACTATCTGGTACTTGTGGCAGTGGTGACAGATTTGATTTACAGAGGTGTATTGGAATGGCAGGAGGCTGACAGGTGATCGGGAGTGTTGTCTGTATGTTAACTCATAACTTCAGTGTTAATCCATTCACAGGGTCACCATGACACAAATACATTTGTGACCATGACAAAACGTACATTGTTCTCTCCCCCTTGTTTATTCACAGTGTCCGGTAAGTGGACTCTTTTTCCAGGAGGATCACATTGCAGCACTCTTGGAACACCTTAGAGCTTAGCGTCTTTTTAGGGAACAACAGCAGCATTCACTAGATGGCCAGCAATGTCAGCAGAGCAGCGGTGGCGTAGGGTTCAGTTTTACACAGTTGTTTTTATTCCTTTACATTTATTTTATTATTATATTGTGAAATCTTTATACTTAATACATCCGTTGTGCTTGTAATGCGCTTTTGTAAATTGCAGAACTGTGTGCAGCTGTAAGTTGGAACATTTTGTTTCTGTTGCATATATCTGATTAAACTCATATGTAAACCAATTCAAAAGTTTGGGGTTGGTAGGATGGTTTTCTGTTCTTGAAAAACATTTTAAATAAATGTTTTCTATTTGAATACATTTTAAACAGTAATTCATTCCTGTGATGGCAAAGTTGAATTTTCAGCAGCCATTATTCCAGTCTTCGGAAAATCTTAGGAAAATCTTCGGAAATCATTGTAATATATGCTGATATTTTTGGTACTCAAACAAAAGTCTTCTTTTCCATGTTGAAAACAGTTGCTTAATATTTCTGTGGAAACTGTGATGCATTGTTTTCAAGATGATTTGATAAATATAAATATTATATAACGGTATAAATATCTGCATTGGACGACTGGTGCACACAAAATAAAAACCAAACCATAAATACAGCCCAGGCCTGGTCCTCTCTCGTCCTTCACTATAGTCGCTCCAGTTTTATATCCTTCCATCTCCTACGTGGGACTCGATACTAGCGGTGGGGCACAGGTGTAGCTCATCTCCAATCACTACACCTGGCCTCACTCCTCGTTCCCACGCCTCTCGGCCCCACCCCACTCGCCACAAAAGTATTAATTTCTTTTAAAAGAAAGTTTTTATATGAATTATTTTCTTTCTTTTATGCGTGCTCCTGAGGTTAGGTCAGCTAAGGTTAGCATTGCCATCAATATTTGAATAATATTTCAGTGTGTTGTTAACATGTGGCACGCCTGTGATTGTGGATCTAACAGATCCAAATGGGGTGATGCTGGTTGCCAGTGGATTGTGTATATATCCATTTTATTTTATTTTCTTATGTCATCTCATCTCAAGCCATGATTTCCTGTCAGTTCTCTTTCTCAAGATACCGCATGAAAGAGGCCCGAGTTCAGTATCCTGTGTTTCTGTCTGCCTGTCTGATTTAAATGGACAGCTGCTTTACTCAAGCCTGCTGGCAGAGTCTTTGTCCTGAGGCTACAGAGCGTCAAAGTGCCATTCAGGAAACTCTGTATGTTCACTTAAGCCGCCTGTCCACTTCCTTTCATCTAGAGGTGGGATGACACACATTCCTCTAATCCAAAGTGCATTAAAACCGGGCAGTCGCTCTGTCAGTCAGTGATTTTATGCGCAGTTGTGGCTTTAGGCGGAAATAAGATGCGGAAATAACGCAAGTCATTTGTGTGTCAGATTATAAAAGAGCTCATCTCAGTGTTTACGGTCTGCGGGACGTACACTCACATGCACATTCACAGAATCCATCGCGCTAAGGACCACAGCAGTTAGCTTAGACTTGAGTTTTTAAATTATTTTTTTTAATCTATGGCTTCCTCTCTGATCCCTGACTCAATATGATATGCAATGTAGCAGGAGAAATTTGTTCAACTGAAAAATCTCAGCCAAGATTTTTTCTTTGCTTATCTATCTATCTATCTATCTATCTATCTATCTATCTATCTATCTATCTATCTATCTATCTATCTATCTATCTATCTATCTATCTATCTATCTATCTATCTATCTATCTATCTATCTATCGTTCAATCTATCTATCTGTCGTTCTATCTATCGTTATATCTAGCTATCTATCTAGCTATCTATCTAGCTATCTATCTATCGTTCTAGCTATCTATCGTTCTATCTATCGATCTATCTATCTATCGTTCAATCTATCTATCTGTCGTTCTATCTATCGTTATATCTAGCTATCTATCTAGCTATCTATCTATCTATCTATCTATCTATCTATCGTTCTAGCTATCTATCGTTCTATCTATCGATCTATCTATCTATCTATCGTTATATCTATTTATCGTTCTATCTATCGTTATATCGTTCTATCTATCTATCGTTCTATCTACCATTCTGTCTATTGTTCTATCTATCTATTGTTCTATCTATACTCAATATAGCTTTTAATGAATTATTTGTAGCATCGTGATCAAAACTTAACATAGCATAACATGCAGCATCATGTAGGTCTACTCGTGAGAATTCTGATCATAAATTCATTGCACTGTATATTTTGTGATAAAACAAATAAAAATACATTAGAAAAGGACCAAGACCAAACCAGACTTTTTCTTTGTCCTCGGACATTCTGTCATGCGTAGGCAGTGTGGGATGTCAGGTACGAGCTGATCTAACACAACATAGTCAGAGCTTAGACCTTCCCACTTTCTCTCTAGTACACTCTCTCTCTCTCTCTTGCTTGCTTGCTCAAACATCATACTATGCTGTTTTATATATTCTCTCTCTCTCACTTAGCATTAATGCATTTGCTCAAACATTACTGGATGTTGATTTAAATCAGAAGCCTGAATATGAAAACTCACTGTTAATGTTAGGAATAGACAGATTGGCTACAGTGTCACTGGATGGACAACAATAAAGCAACTGAAGAGAGTGGGGAATAAAAAGGAGTTTCAGTGCAGTCAGGAGCAAGTGGAGAAGAGAAGAGTGGATAAGCGTGCGCTTGATGTGCTGCAGTGTGACGTGGATGGATGTGGGATTTCTCCCCTGATCTATGTGTTGATGTGATTGGTGCCCAGAGTTCACCGCTTCACAGGCTGCTGCTGCCCTGGAGCCAGAGCGCAGGAATTCACTCTCACCGAGACTAGCACACAAGACATTTACTTACACACGTTTCACACACCAGACGCCACATGGACAGATACACACTCTGGCAGCAGCACTTCAAGTGATAACCGCACTTGTGTTTAAAACAAAGTGTTGTGCTCACCTTTTTGACAGCTGCCACATCCATTCCAACCTTTTTTAACATTTTCTTCAAGATTTAAGAAAAGGGGCTTTTTTACACCTCATTGTCCTCAGGGCAGGAAGACAATTGTCTTTAGTTTTTGGAGTAACAGCATTGGGAGATTTTGGGACTAGTTGCTCTTTGTAGCATCAGCATCCTTACTGTGGTAAAGCTGTCTGCGGGGGCTTGCCGTCAGCATGCAGGTGTCTTTTGTGTGCACGGACCACCGAGCCGTCAGCCGCAGCACAGAGGACCGACTGAACCGTCAGAACACCAACAGCCCCAGTTTGGGGACCAAAAGCAAGTTTCGCGCCGTGGCAATGGTGGCCCGTAGCTTGGGCCAACTGTCTGTGCAGAACATGCCTTCGTCTGGTGACCACTGCTTGAGAACTGGCATGAAATATAGGTAGGTGAGAGGTGGACTCTTCTGTGCTGCTATTGGTCTTTTTGCTTCATTTAAGACTTTGAGCAAAGTAAAGTTGTCTCAAACTAAACATTTTGACTCTTGAGATTTGATTTATGTAGGGTCAATTTGGTTCACAGGTTTAACAGGTTAAAGTTGTTGTGGTTTAAAAGGAATGTCTGAAATGTTGTGTTAACCAGTGATGGTTGTGTAGTTGGCTGGTTAGTTAATCTATTCATCAAGCTCTTGGGGCAAATTTAATAATTTGAATGTTAAGAAGGTAGTGGTTGAGAAGCATGTTTTGGCATATCTCATTCAGTATGCTTAATATAAATTTTGTGAATTAAAAATTAATATTACAGTAAAACAATATTCTGAAATATTATTACAATTTAAAATAAATTCAGTCTCACATTATTTAAAGGTCTAATTTCCACTATTAACAAACCATTAACTATGACTTTTGCCTCAGTAAACTCCTAATTTGCTACATATTACTAGTTAGTAAGGTAGCTGTTTAGTTTAGGGATGATTACGATCTAGAATAGTCTAGAACGATCTAGAAAAATAGTGCAGAATACAGTATGAGCTTTGTAAACCGCCAATATGTTGATAATAGGCATGCTAAGCAACTACTTAATAGTGAAAACTGGTCCCTTTACTAAAGTGTTACCATAAATTACTTATTTTTTGAAAATATTAAAATATATAATTTATTCCTCTGATGACAAAGCAGAATTTTCTGCAGTCACAATTTTATACATAGTCTTTAGTTTGACATGATCGTTCAGAAATCTAACAATTTGAAATATTTGAAACACTGACATTGTCTTTTATATGCTTTGTTTTCTTTTTGTATTTACATATTTAAATATATAATCTTAATATTTTTTTATGGCTTTTTTTTTGATAAATGCTCCATATTGGTTAATTTTCAGTATTCACATTTGTTCACGTTTAAATGGTTTAACTGAACATTTCCCCATTTATATTTTAATTTCTATCTAATGCTGACTTAATCTAACACTAATAATTAATAAAAATTGTAACAAATCTCAATATGAACATCCATTATTTCGCTGTTTTCGTGGCTAAATTCATTTGTGGCATTCTAAGGAACTGAATTCAGTTTCTTGTTTTTTATTTAGACAAAATAGTACAAATAGTAATTAGTTTTAATATCGATCTCTTGACATCTCCAAAGTCAAAGATCAAGTCTTTCACATGACTAATTAACTGAATTTGTGGGACTGGGTTTAGAGAGAGGTAGGAGAGATTTCTGTTAGTGCCTGACTGTTATATCCATTAGCATGTTCTCTATATGAAATGGAGATTCAATGTGATCATGTTCCACTGTTTAGCATTATTGGGAGCACAAGGCTCTCTCTCACTTTTTCGACTGCAGCACTCATACACTTCTGTAACACACCCGTGCTGCTTACTATCTGCTTACTGCAAAATAATAGTGTGCTCGATCCTTAAAGTAAGCCCACCCTCCCTCCTCATTTTTCCATACTGTAATTTACGTAATTATACATCAAAGGCACTTTGTAGCCATGCGAGGAGTGTCTTCTACTCCCTGATTAAACTAATGTGTAACTGAACACCTGAAAAGCTCTCTCTCACTCTGCTGTTACCAAATTTCTTGGCTCTTAAGGCTAATTCTCTCATTGTAATTAAGTCTTTGAAATTAAATGCTGCAAATATGTAAATGTCATATCATAGTCATGAAGGCTGAGATGTGGTACTATATGTACTGTCTCTGTAATGTGGTACTATCAATGTACTATAGTTATGAACTACTAGAATAGTTTACGAACAATTTGTAGTTTATTTATGACATGATCACAATTTTCCTCTCAGCAGTTTGCAGCTACAGTGCAGTGATGTTGATTAATAGAAACAGACTATGAATGAGTAACATGGCAACGTGGAACCTCTCTATGTCTGATGAGCCAACATTAAATGTGCCCCTGCATATTGTGGTGAGGATGAGTTTCTGCACATGCACCTCAGGCAAGAACCTTTAAAGACCCTACATACTTGTGTGACTTGCGTCTGTTGTGGTCTTACATTTTGTGAATGCTCACTCATGAAATGTCCTCAGCTGATAAATGCAACCTGGAGGGTTTGTTCCTGTCGTCCCATTCTGTGGCGTGTATCTAAATGGGCTCTACGATTATCCCTTGACTATTATCAACGTTCCTGTGCTCATTTTTGTTCAAGATTTTGAAAGAGGCAGGAAGAGACAGAATGAGAAAGATGAAGAGGGTGGTGTTGAGGCATCGTGTAAGCGTGTGTCTCTCTGGGGTCTGCAGAAAGAAAACTGAAGTGATGATTACATAAATGCACAAATGGGCTGCAGTTACTGCTTGCTGTTCCCTGGGCTGTAAACAGCAGGACTGCTTTGGTCAGGCCAGCCAGTTATGCAACCTTTATTTTGTCCAAGATAAACCCATGAATTCGATGTGGACTCTTAACTGGGAAGACAGAATGGAAGATGATGTTTCTTAAACATGAAGCGTGCAGTGCTGGATTTATGGAAGTTTTGACACTTATGCCATAACAGAATTTCAACCCAGTTTTTATTTCCGTAAAAACTGAAATTCATTGCATCCAATACATACTGAATTGCAGTACTTTTCAGGTGACTTGTCTGCAAGAAGTGCTACAAGCGAACTTTTCTTTTTTCTTCTTGCAGAAGTCTTGTGCTTGTAGGTACATTCTTGCTAAATGATATTGTGTTGCTTAGAACATGTTTTACGACAATTTCAAAGTGATCGGCGCTAAATAGCATGTTCAGTTTTCTCCAAAACAGGTCAACTTGACTAAGGCAACATATTATTACACAGCTTGTTGTATGTATCACAGCAGAAATTAGTCATTTTAAAACCTTAAAGATCTTTCACATTTAAAATTAAAAAACCAACTGCACTAAACCCTACCCTAAATATAACTAAATCTAACTTAACAAAATCAAGCATGAGATTTGACAAAATGTATGTGCTGTGCCAACCATGCTGCTTTAGGTTGTTTATTTGAGACTTTGAGCTCTTTCATTAAATGTTATGGATTGTGTTTCATAGGACATGAACCCTGCATGGAAACCGCTTTTGTAAAATTATGCAAAATCCTACAGGTTTTTACCTCAAATAAAATGTGAAAAACAGCCAGCAGATTCTGTTGGAGCTTGGAAATATGCAACGATTTCTTCCCATACAGTCTGAAATGTCACAATTTTTACAAACTCTAGACATGTATTGAAGGACCTTCCTTTTTTGCAAAAGAGCAATACAGACGGACAACACAGTAAACACAAAAAAGTAAAATGTTCCTCTATGTGTTACTTTCAATTTAGTTTCAACCACAGATGTCAACAGAGAGCTCTTAATTAACTTCACCATTTTGCGGTTTGCTGCATTGTGACTTTCACCTCTACCAAAATGTGGGTTGAAGGTGCATTCATTTTTCACATTTTTTTTTTAAATCATTTCTTGATCCAACAATAATCTTGTATAGCATTGTTTCGGTTTCTGTCTATCCTCTAATTTCATCGATATACACTTAATTTCCAAAACCATTCCTTAGCAAAGATTTGCCCAACATCCTGTTTTTCATACCCCCATTGTGATATTTTGGCCCCCCCTGTGAAGTGTTTGGGCAGGGAGGAGTGGGCCCCTGTGGGGATAAGATTACTCATTTTGATAAAGTGCCCATGCCTCCTAGGCAATATCGTGCCTGTAGTTCTTTAGTGAAGCGTAGCCTACAATAGCCTTGTTGATGCATCCTCCTCCTGGTTTTCTAACTCTTTCTTTTTAACATTTTGTCTTTTACATCCCTCATTTCCTTTCCTTACCTTTTCACTTACTTGTGCCCCCAGCTCTCTTATGTAACTATGTTGCACACCTTTCTACTCCTCCACATAAAGCCCTTTTTTAGTCTAGAGTGATGAAACAGTGAGTATACTGGCTTTTTATCTTGCCTGAGTGGATATTGTTTGAAATTTCAGGCTTGATATGATGAAAACATTCCCCCGAGGGATTCCTGGTGGCTTACTGTACATTAAATGTGTGTGAGGTCAAATGTATGCCGTGAACTGTGTGTGTATTGCTATTCTTAACCTCTCTGAAGCTCGGTGTTTGCTCATCTGGCATGCAAATGAGCTTGTGTGTGTGTGTGTGTGTGTGTGTGTGTGTGTGTTCTTGTTCTTTAATTAAGACATCTGCTGTCTGGGCCAGCCATAGGGCAGTTTTGGAGTCTGCCTGAGCCGAACTCTGCTGTGATGTGTGAGGGTCAAAGACAAATAAAAGTGTACGTTCATGATAAAGAAAACGGAAAATGAACTGAGATATGAAACTAATTGATATATATATATATATATATATATATATATATATATATATATATATATATATATATATATATATATATATATATATATATATATATATTAGGGCCGGGACTCGATTAAAAAAATTAATCTAATTAATTAGAGGCTTTGTAATTAATCGAAATTAATCGCATTTTAATCGCATATAAATATTTGACCTGAGAACAGTGAGAAGTAATTTTTTTCACATGGATTTATAGTATACCATTGAATAATGACTGAATACATAAGCTTAAGCAACAAAATATTGTTTATTTTTGTTCAACCAAGTCTAGCAGACCAGTGCAATTTTTGCCATTAAGTGTAGCAATAGCATATTTAGAATCAATTTAGAAATAGTACATTTCAGAAATTCAGGAAGCTTATAGGTGCTGGAACCTTCTGTAAAGTGTTTTTTTATGTAAAACACAATACTGTCAATTACATTCAGAACATTGGAAACACTGACTATTAGAAAACATCTCTCTGTTGCTTCAGAGGCCATAACATACTAAGTCCAACTCTCAACAACCTTGGCCAAAACAATAAAGAGTTCAACATAAACTGTTGCACCAACAAAATAATACATAGTTCAACATAAAGTGTAAAGTCCACGCTAGCTGCTATATGTTTTGCGTTGAGGTGATACTTGAGGCTCGATGTGTGCTGTGGTGATCAAGGGGCAAGGAACTCGACCGGAAGTTGAAGTCGGATGGGGGCTGCCATCTTTTAGCAGAACTTCACTTGCGTTAGCATTCCCATTGACTCCCATTCATTTTGGCGTCACTTTGACAGCGAATAACTTTACATCTGAGGCGTTTAAAGACTCTGTTTGTCCATTATTTATTTCTAAAGATACACGACAATGTATAAAGGGCTCCATTACCTTCTATGTTACATTATGGCCCCGTATAAACAGTTTTTGTAAAAAATAGGCTAACGATTGCGTCATAACCACTCGGCTCTCTGTCGCATTACCGTACAGACAGGTGGAGAAGCTCGCAGGCAATTAACTTAATATGGCGTACTGGCGTTACATTTTAAAATACTATACAAAATAATTAATCAGAATACTTACTCCTGCTCACTCACGCCAAAGAACTCCCCGCTCAAGCTCGCCGTCTCTGCAAGATTAACGATGGCAGTTTGCACGCACAGCCACTTAGAAGATTTACATCTGGCAGACAGGTTGCTGACATCGTCAAGCTTCGTTTGAGTCTGCGCGTCAGAAACGGAAGTGCTAAAAAACGCTAAAACTGGGCTTCATTTGTCTCAATTGAGTTCCAATGGGGTCGCTGTGTCCATTTCTTTTACTGTCTATGGTGGTGATATGCGAACGCTAGTTGGTGCTCCAGTATAATCGGTCCGCCGAAACTCATCCAGTGAGAAACGTTCCGCGGTGCAAAAATAAGTTATTAAAAACGCGGGAATTTTTTTTCTGTAATTAATTAATCTTAGTTAACGCGTTATTTATATATATATAAATAACGTAATATATATATATATCACAGTTCAGCACTATCTAGTTACTGTACCTCCATCAACTGCTGTGATAGTGCAGGAAGGCAGTTTGCTGCATTTAGAGACCCATTTTGATCTGTGGTAAAGGCTCTGTCGACATCCATTAACGAATGCCAAAGATTAGTGGAGCAGGCCCAGCGTTTCCCACACATGCAGCCTCAGCCAAGTGCAGCGTTCTGGGAAGGTACTGAGCGAGTTTCTCCTCTCGATGTGCATGTGCCTTTTCAACACCCAAACACAGTAACGTTAGCTTAGCTGCCATTCACCTTAGAAGATTAAAGAAGCTTGGTTTGTTTAAAAACATGGTGAATTTTTTGCAGATTTCATGTTTTGATCAATTTTAGTAATGGGTTTTCCATGTGTACTGTTAGGTAGCAAGATCTCTGGCTAATAAACCATAGTTCTTGTTGCAAATTATGTAAGTTATACTATAGAAATGTACTATAAATGTGTCTATATGCATCTTGCTGTATTGTAATCTAGACTAACAGAACAGTATTGATTATTAAGATCATTAAGCAACTCAGCATGCACTAATTCACTTGCTTAATGATCTTCAATAAACAAGCTACAGGTCGTCCAAAATGCAGCAGCTAGAGTCCTTACCAGGTCAAGAAAATATGATCATATTACCCCAATTTTACAGTCTCTGCACTGGCTACCTATTAAGTTCCGTATCAGTTACAAATTATCATTACTTACCTATAAGGCCCTAAATGGTTTAGCTCCAGCGTACCTAACTAGCCTTCTACCACGCTACAACCCATCACGCACCCTAAGGTCACAAAACGCTGGACTTTTGGTCGTTCCTAGGATAGCAAAGTCCACTAAAGGAGGTAGAGCTTTCTCACATTTGGCTCCCAAACTCTGGAATAGCCTTCCTGATAATGTTCGGGGTTCAGACACACTCTCTCTGTTTAAATCTAGATTAAAAACACATCTCTTTCACCAAGCATTCGAATAATGTATCTTTTTAATTGTGAGTGTAGTTGCATCTGTTCAAAGTTGCATTTTTATTCATTAGCTTGGGTTAAACTAATTTTACTTTGTTGGATCAGCAGCTATGCTAATGATGTCTGTATTTTGTTTCTATGTTTCGCCACGGGATTTACATCCCGTGGTAACTAGGATTTAAACAAGCTCCAGTCTGGATCCAGAACACCTGAGAAGAGATGATGCTGACCCTCAGAGGACCCCAGATGATGCTAACCTTGAATCAACAAACAGAACTAACAATTATTGCTAAATGTGTGACTGAATCATATAATAACTTAATAATATTGATAGTTCATCGTCTAGCTGACTACGTCTTGTATTATTATTATTATTTTTTCTAAAATCCTGTCAAATGTGCACAAACTACTAGCTACTACTAAATATTGTAGAAACATAATTTTTTGTAAAGTTGCTTTGTAACGATTTATTTTGTAAAAAGCGCTATACAAATAAACTTGAATTGAATTGAATGAATTGAACTTCAAACTCTGTTTTCATATCTGTCTAGTAGTTTCATATCTGTTGTTGGCCACATCGACCCTGTCCAGCAGTATTCAGCTCAGACAGAGCCAGATAACCTGCCACAGTTTCATCTAACAGATAATTGGAAATGAAAGCAATATGGAGCCATACAGTAACCTTTAAATACATCAAACTTCACCTTTGAGAATCAGAATAAAATTAAAGAGGAAGGTTTGTGAGGGAGAAGTACACTTTTAAGGAAATCACAGATCACTTAAATCAATGAGAGCACCTTTAAAAGTTAATTGCTTTTCTTAGAGGACCTCAAAAGCCTTACAAAGAAAAGAAGACCACTTTCACAGTCCCCGAGCAGGTCTGAGCAAATAACAGGCCAGTCAAGTTATTTGACACCAAACTCTATTTTAGGCCAGTTTACTGGTAGTTACTGGCAGTTGAACAGCACGGGACATAAATGTTAATATATGCAAATATAGCTATATATATATATATATATATATATATATATATATATATATATATATATATATATATATATATATATATTGTAGCATTAACTTATTATTAATAAATCATTTTTATTTATTAAAAACAGAAGCACTAAATTGTTGCCTATTTTATGAAAATAGGGGAAAATATTATTTAATATAAAAAACATTTTAAATCAGTTTTTCATGCTCAAAGACAATGTCTTAATTTGTCTGTTCATTCATTGTGTGAATTTATGGTTTTGTACTGTTCATTAGCAAAGAAATTCCCAAACGGGTTTGTGAGGTAACTGGAAGCTGTGCATTGGCACATTAAACACTGGACAGGCAATTACTGGTGCTCCAATTCACCCAAATACTATTACATGACTACCCCAGATTATATATATATATATATATATATATATATATATATATATATATATATATATATATTAGTCTGCTACATCATATAATGTAGGGTGAATATGAATTAAGAATAAATTATAGTTCGCATCATTGCTTTGAGAGAGTAAAAATGTTGAAATAAAGTATTTGTTGTGTATGTTTAAGTGCAATATTATAAAATGGTAAAACTTAATAGTGTTTAATGTTCTGTTATGTTGTTATTTAGAACCATTTAAATTTACATTAGCTTACTATTGTGGTGTGGGCATATGTCTTTGCTGCTTTAAGGAACAGACTTAGCAATTAGCATGCTAATATGTGCTATTGCATGCTAACAGTTCACTATTGCATCGCTGAAAGCACATTTACATCTAAGAGACTTCTATTTGATATGTGTCCTTAGATCCGGAAGACATACTTGTTTTAGAGTGTTTGCCCATCTGCAATACATCTCTAAAACCATTACTGTCAGACATTAAATAGACATTTAGAAAATGTTTTTAAGATGTTCATGATTTAGAATGTATGTAAAACTGACTTTTTAAAGACGTTTATCAGATGTACGTGTACTATTAGGGCTCTTAAAATATTCAGTCATGACACACACACACACACACACACACATATATATTACACCTATTAAATCTTGTCAGGGAACCTTATAAAACCACTTTTGAGGCTACTTTTGGTCACTTCAAAATAATTTTTTTATTTTTTTTATTTCAAAAAAATTGTTGAAGTTGAAGTTACATGAACCAATTCTGTTTCTTTTACCTAACCGAGTTGTGTAGAACTGATGTACATGATTAAACCATATAATTCCATCACACATTTTTGTCAGTATGTGGTGAAAACACAGTGAATAACTTCCCTGAGGGGTATACAGTAGGAATGTCTCTCAAGGATAATTTCACGACTCTTCATACCTTTTAAAAGGTTTTTAAATGTTTTTTTTTTAAACCATAAGAAGGTCTTTTAAAGCAACATCTTTGTTTTGTGCCAGTCATAAATTGCTTCTCATCCTTCAAATAAGAATCAAAAGCTCACTGAATATTTGTAATTATGAAGGCAGTCTGTGTCCTTGACTGTGTGGTCTTATAGTGATTGCTCAGCACTGTAACCTTGGCTCTTTGCAGACTCAAAAGATATCGAACAAAAGACCCAGGTGGTCTTCTGATTGGTTCATTGGGCTGAAGGTAGCTGTAGTGTTGTATCCAGGCTGGATTTAATTCTCTTTTATTGTCTGAATATGAGTGGGAGTTACAAACAATGACTGCTACAGTACATATGTAACCAATGGCCCAGGTTACACGTAATGAAAACACAATGAGTTGTGCACATAGGTGTGCTACTGACCACAGGGCAAATTACAATATACATCCTTGGACCAGTCTGAAAAACATTAAGTACATACAGTACATTTATTTATGCATTACGTTGAAACAGCTATCATTGATTGTAATTAATCAGCATGATTGCATCTAATTTCATCTAAATTGTTTGCAATTTTTTTTATAGGAACCTTGGGAAATCTGGCTTACGGGTATCATGTCTAGGGCTGGGTGAGTAAAACATGATAGGCTCACACTGGTAGTCTTTTATAAATATCTGAAAATGTAATTAGTTTAGGATTCCCTGAGCAGCGCTGTTACATGGTTGCCTTGTGTCTCTTTTCAGGCACATGGGTGACGTTTGGTGGTCAAATAACAGAAGAGGTAGGGTTTTCATGGATTGTTAATCTGTTTATTTTCAAACTACTGGAAAATAGCATTTAGCATGCTAGCACTTCTTCAGCAAAGCATTAAAATCTGGAGAGAAAAAAAAACATTGACATCACCCAAAGTACAGTATGTTATATTAATAAGTCATTAAAATTTGTATGCATTTATGTCATGTTTTGTGATCAATTGTCATATCCATGAAACATAAACATGTGTTTAGTGCACCTTAAAGGTCTCTCAGCTGTCAGTTTCTCTCCATCTGGGCTCTGTCCCCATCTCTCCTCTCTCTTTCTTCTCTCAGATAGCTGAGCAGCTGATGACGCTGGCGTACGAGAACGGTATCAATCTGTTTGACACAGCCGAGGTGTATGCGGCAGGGAAGTGAGTACTGATCTCCCATCATTCAATGCTGCCCCTTTTAATCAACCAGAGGGATTTACACTTATATATGAGGAGATTAGTAAAGTATTAAATATAATTTTAGCAACATTTTCATCTTTGATTGGACTGTATAGACCTACTTCTCACAGATCTGAAGAATCTAAAATGGTTTTCAGGAAGCCAAATCATTGTTTGCTATTAAAATGTCTTTAATTAAAAAATTTTTAATATAATGGTAACAAGATTTATGCTTCTTAGTGAAGATGTGACACAGTATTCAAAATTGCAGAGACCAAATGTTAAAGTTGAGGAACTGTTTATTGAAAAACCCTTAGTAATCGACATGAATATTTGGGAAGGATGTGTTTTCGTAAATGTCCATAGCATGAACGGCCCTAGATTAATAAGCATTTTACTGAGACTATTCATATATATATATATATATATATATATATATATATATATATATATATATATATATATATATATATATATATATATATATATATATATATAATATAAATTAATAAATGAACACTTTTAGTGATAATATATTTTTTATATATAATACAAAATATTGATATTTATTATAATACATTTTTATATTCATTTAAATTAAAAATCTATTAGTGAAAGAAGTTAGTGTTTTGTCAGCAGAATTCACTTGTGCAAGAAGAGGAAAAAAGATGGAAAGGTGAATAGCCAAAACCTGCTAGCTTGCAGTAAATTTAGCAGTGCCGTCTTTATTTTTCTGCAATGCCGTGGAACTGTAACGTCAGGGAATTGCTGATAAAGTCGAGCGGAAATAGCCTGACTCAGTGCAAATCCACTCAACGGTACAAAATGGCACTTTAATGTGCTAGACTTTATGTGTGTTATAGGACATAACCTTATATATGTCGTCTGTGTGTGTGTGCGTGGGTCGTTTGTCACATTTTTTAACAATGTTTCATGCCATGTCAAGCTGGCAATGAGGCTTGTGCAGAATGATGAAGACAGTATGTAAATACTTCAGCACAGACGAACAACCAAACCTTTATTACTCATACACAGATACTCACAAACGTCTTCACAAACAGTAGATTTACTAATCTAGACTGTTAGTTAAATAGAAGACGAACACTAGTACTGTTTGTGAGTTTGTCCAAGGACATCTGCTGCCCTCTTGAGCCCACGTTACAATAGCGCTTCATTTGTTACAAGCTGTCACAAGGACTCGCATTCCCGCAAAGAGATGACGAGGCCTGATGGGAGAACCATCCATGAAGAACACATTGGTCCTGGGGCCAAAAATTTAGCATCTGTCATCAGACGCTCTCCCTCCCTTCCACTCTTTCCCCTTTTTAAAAATCTGCTCACAAAAAAAAAATGAAGCATTTTGCATGTGTTTACACTGGGAGTTCCTTTCATATTGCTATAAAGTGAATGCTTCATTAACCTAATTCTCCAGAAGCACAGAACAGGGAATCCCCCAGTGTAGAGGATGCTTTTGCTCACAGACTGTGATGTAATTGAGGAGGAGAAGGTTTAGGCTGAAATAATAGCATGTTAATTGCTTCTCACTTTCTTGCAGGGCTGAAACGGTTCTCGGGAGTATCATCAAGAAGAAAGGGTGGAGGTAAACATTGATTTGCTGTTTTTAGGGGTTCATAACATTCTCAAGCTCTTATTTGATGTGATTTTCTATATTTGTGAGCTGTTTTCTCCTCCTCAGATTGTCAGAATAATTCTGGCTTCATCTCATTGGAAAGGCAGTTGCTTGTACTATGCGGCTACTGTTAGGTTGTGAATGTGGAATTTACACTTAAGGGGACATTAGCTTTTATTCACCCTACTTACCCTATTTACTGTATGCAAGCATTTTTCCCCGGGGAAAGGTGTCTAATTTTGGACCCATGTTTTTGCCTTTTTTTTAGAAACTTGGAATGACTGCAGTTTCAAGGATTCAAAAAAATCTTCTATTGGGAGATGTGAATATTTTTAGCATGACTTTTCTACAAAAGCCGTTTATTTAGATCCTCTTCTACAAAGAAGTTTACTTTTTCCATCAACAGAAAAGATATTTAAAATTCTAGATTATTTATTCTATAATATGAATGTCTTTTTAGGGTTAACATTATTATACATTTTATATATTTTTTTATAAATAATTCATACATGCATGTATGCATACATACAGGGTATCTGCATGATTTTGCTTAAATGAGAGTTTTTAAGACCTGCACAAATAAAATTAATACCATATGAGCAGATATTAAACTGTAAAATTACTTAAAACCATGATTTACATGTTCAGATACAGGTTTTCACAAAAACATAAAGTTTTATAAAACAATACACATTTCAGCCAAGAAAATGAATGAGTCAAAACAATCAATTATTATGTTCATTTAAACTATTTTTGTAGTTTAAAATTGTACATTTTTATCAAAATTGTATCAGTTATTATATGAATTAAATAACATAAATATAATTTTACATATAATATAGTTTACATTTTTATAATGCATTATCTACTTGTCAGTTTACCAGTTCACATTTACATGTAAAACATGGGTTCATTTTGACATCGAACAAAAACAAATTGAAGACCTCTGGAAATCATAACTAAACTTTTTTAGGACCCGCAGAAACCCTATATATTGTATATATAGGTATTGTATATATTGTATTTGAATATAATATAATATATTAGAATTCATTTAAAAATAAAATAAAAAACCCTGATTATTATGTTCAAATACAGTGGTTCCTGGACTTTTCATTACCTGGACCATAGTGTAATTACAGTGTCATTTCCTGAAGCCTAAACTGATGGGTTGTTTACCCATCATTCATCATGATGTCAGACCCGTCCTTGTCTTTGTTTCGCTTTCAACCACTTTGTCTCCTGTCTTTCATAGACGTTCCAGTTTGGTCATCACCACCAAGATATACTGGGGTGGAAAGTAAGTGGACGGGGACTTCTGTCCATTGTTTGTTGATTGGATAAAAGCAGATCTGAATACAAGCCTGCTGTTGATTTTAAGAGAGGGGAGGGATTTAAGCAGATTAAATGATTGTAAAAGTCCGACATAAATCAAAAAAGGGAAGTATGTTATTCGCAGAAATATCAAGTTGACATTTTGATTAGTAAAAGTTTAAAAATACAAGTTAAAGAATCATTCAAGTTTATAATATTTCAGTGTGTAGACGTCAAATCCTTGTTTATTTTTCAGAGCAGAAACAGAGAGGGGCTTGTCTAGGAAACACATCATAGAGGGTAAGACTAGTTAGAAATGTTCATGATTGCATTTTAACTTGTAAATACAAAAATCCACAATGCCATGTTTTAACCCCATAAAGATCTTCATTCAAGATTTGTACAGTGCTAATTTAATGCTGCTTTGTATAATTGAGGTGCTAGTCACCAGTCGGAAATGAATAGATAAGAAAATGTACTTTAACATGTAAGAAATTACTTATTTCGGTTTGAAATAGTACTTTGTTTTTCTGACCTTCAGGTCTAAGGGCGTCACTGGAGAGACTTCAGTTAGAGTATGTGGACGTGGTGTTTGCTAACAGACCTGACCCCAACACACCAATGGAAGGTATGCTTGATGGGATGCTGGGATAGTTTTATCATCTTTGACTCACTTAACTGCTTTGCACTGAAACATGGGACTGTATCAGACCAGCCTCACAGCTCTCAACACATAAAAGAGATCAAACACATTGAGACCAATGGCAGAGTTGTTTAACTTTTAGGTGCAAAAGTTCCATAAATCGACTAATCATGCCATTCATTTTGTAATAAACTACAACGTCATATACAATAATGGAGCAGTGAATGGAGCAGTGAACAGAGCATGTTGTCTAAGTGTGCTGTCAAGATGATAAATTTTGCATCACAGCAGTTGCATCCGTTATGCATTTAATGGTTGAGTCAAGTTGTAATTTAGTCGTACATGCTCTTGCTTTGGAGAGTTTTACAAATGCATTAAACGGACTAGTACACCTACATCTCGTCACAGTAGAGTTTTGAGGGGCTAAACAACTGAAGCAGCATGAATGAAAGAACTTAGCTTACTTAAATAGCATATTCACAGCACTAAAGCACGGTCATTTTATTTGATTCAGATCAATATGATTTTCTTCGCCTGAATTGGCTGATAATGATCTCCTTAAGAATGGTGAGATATTAAAGGAATATAAGTTAAGCTCCATCAACGTCGTTTGTGTCAAATTTTTCATTACCACAAAAGTTCATTTTGATTTGTTCCTCTTTTTTCTTTAAAACAAGGTTACTTGCAGTTAGGTATTTAAAATGGAAGATTAATGTTAAAATTTAAACAACTTTGCACCCCCCCCCCCCCCCAAAAAAAAAAATCATTTTTCTTTAAATGAAATAAATGTTACAATTAATTAAAAATGTGTGCCCTTATAAAATCATAAGCTTCACATCTCTCTATCTTTAAACCCTCCAAAATCTGCTTCATTCAATTCCAATTTAACTTCCTCAGTGTAACCTCCTTTTTTAAAGAAAATGAGGGATGAGTCTAAAGGAAATTTTGAGGTAATCAACATATTACGGATGCTGTTATTCGAGCCTAACTTAACTAAGCAACTTAACATGCTGTACAGCTGTGAGGGGTATGTGGATAGATTGATTAATGTCAGAGACTGTGCATGATGCATCTGAGGTCATGGTCATGTAGACATGATTGCTCATGCTTGTGCACAGACCTCCAGAGTTCAAGCGTGGTCCCATTACGCTGGGGTTTGCAGAATCCGCTCTGGTCCAGTTCTGCGGCCTTTTTTCCCCCTTCTTCAGAGATTTCATTCCATTTGCTGAGTGGTAACCTCCTCACAGTCTTTTGTTTGTTTGTTTATCACCAGGAGATCCATTTAACACTTCAAAATCAAGAACATTCATCATAGAAGGTACATGGTACCCTCAGTAAGAGTTTTGACCTCTTGTCTCCAAAAGCATTTTATGGCTTTGATTTGTGATAGTTTGCCCTCTTGTCCTGGTGTGAGAAACCTGACCGTGTCCATAAAATGCTGAAGATTTCCAGCAGTTCCTCTTAAACCTGGTATGCTGTAGAATGATTGATTTCTTTGACTATCCTGTCCATCTTGCAAGTGAAATTTGGAGTAGGTCATTGCATCTTACTGACTGACTATAGTGTCTGTTTTTTTTATCCTTTTTCTTTTTTACTATGCATTTTCATTCCATTTTAATATCTTCTCCATTATACATTTCTCTTAGTTCAAACATAGTTCAATACAGTTGCATATATCATACATATTATAATGAAAGATTAATAATTAAATACATAGTAGCACTTTAACCTGCTTCCGCTCATACTTTGCTTTAGCCTTATATTTTGTAATATTTTTTATTTCTTTTTTTGCACGATGATTGACTGCAGTGTCCTCACCTTCCCTGCATGTGAATATTTTATTATTGCAAGCGACTGCTCTCTTTTTTGCTTGTGTCTGTCTTTGTATTTAGTCTTTTTTGATATTTACTCTCTGTCTGCTTATGGTTTACAGTGATATTTTTCGTAAATCTTAAAAAAGACAAATGCTGATAGCAGATCCCACTGGTAAATTGCACATAGCACATAGCCTGTCTTCAGATTGTAAATTTGGTTTACTAATTTGTGCATGCTGTCCTTTCCAGCCTGCAGTGTTTTTACCTACTAAATAATAGTAATAAGTAATTGTATGTTTTTTAATGTTTATTTATGTATACATTTTCTTTTTTGCAGTTTATGTTAATATGTATTTCTTGTAGTTGTGGCCTCATCATTAAACTATAAGATACAGAAATGTGAAACATTAAATGATGTGAATAGGAGCACGTTAAATATATTGGCATCTAATGTGGGTCTATAAAAAAGGGACTCTATAGATCCACACAATGCATTTTTAAACGAGCCGTTTTTGGAATCCTTTAAAGTGTTACTAATCAAAACTTTTCAAGAATTGAAGTCTGAAGGAGGGAGACCTGCGACTGCTTCTTAAATTAATGTTTGTGTGAAACTACTGCAATGTACAAAATATGGTGGCCACCTCTATAGTACTTGACACATATGTTCTATTATTAACATAGTTTTCTTTTATCCATTTTATCTGGCTCCTTTCTTATAATAGGGTATATACTTGTAGCAGTGTATAATAATCTCATGACATGAAGAAAATTGTAGGCTGGACTGTGGAAAGTTGCTCCTCTGCTAAATGTCTATGAAGTGGAGATGTCATGAAGTCCTGATTAATTTTCCACCCACTGAGAAACTCTTTGAGTTAGAGTTATTATAAGATGCATAACCTTCAGGCCATTTCTTATGCCCTGTCACTTTGTATAAAGAAAATATGAATAATGGCCTTTGTTGCTCTCTTAGAATCTACTTCTGCTCCTCTTCTATTACTTCACCATTATATTCGTCCTTGTTTTATTTCTGGCGTATTTCTGTCTTCCTCTCTGTCAGATACTCTCTGATCGCATCTGCTTTTGTTCCTCGGTCCTTCAATGTCTAAATGTTGTCCAGACTTTGATTGTTAATATTGTGATTGGCAGAGACGGTCCGAGCGATGACCCACGTGATTAACCAGGGAATGGCCATGTATTGGGGCACGTCCCGCTGGAGCTCCATGGAGATCATGGTGGGTTTGGAAGCACAGGGAATTGTTTAGCACATTCAAAAAGATTGTTTTCAGTGAGATAAATATTATATAATAAGTATTCGGGTTGTTTCAGCATCTCAGTTTCTGTCATTAAAGCGTATTTTGAATAAGCATTATGCTAATTCACGTAATAAAAAAAAAAAAAAATTACACGGTTCATTAGCTAAGACCTTTCTCTACAAATATATACATGTATAAATAATGTGTCAATAATAAAAAAAAAATATTTTAAAAACATTATTTCTCAGGAATCAGTGATATACATATTTATCTCCTCATGTTAGTTCATCGTGGTCACACAAACTCATTCACTACTTCTAGTAAATTGTTCCTATGTTGTGCAAATTTGTTCCATTGTTATTGTAAATCCTGGCATGTTTTACTAATTGGTTCCCTGATTTTAGTAAATCATGGCTGTATTGTACTGATTAGTTCCCAAATTTAGTCATGAGAACTAATATCTTAATTCATGGTCACAATACAAATATTTTTGTCCTGATGTCATCTGCTCTGTTGTTTGGCTAATGCCCTAAAAAAATCTGACATAGAATTTACTTTAAAAAAATGCGTACATTTACAGGGCAAGTTAAGTAACACACTGAATTAAACCTGAAATGAAGTAAAAATACACTCATATATAAACCGATTTGTTCTATTAGGAGCATCTCTGAATCTGTTTGTACTATTGTATGTTTTTCAGGAGGCGTACTCCGTGGCACGGCAGTTTAACCTGATCCCACCGGTCTGTGAACAGGCCGAATATCACATGTTTCAGAGAGAGAAGGTGGAAGTACAGTTGCCTGAACTCTTCCATAAGATCGGTGTGTGTGTTTTCACTAGAGAAGCTTCATTTTCTTGCAAACTCAGAAAATGAAATGAAGTAACAGAGTTGCTGTGATGGTGGCTGGTTCGTAGTATGTCACAGTGGTGTATGTGCAGGTGTGGGCGCCATGACGTGGTCTCCGCTGGCCTGTGGGATCATCTCAGGAAAGTATGACAGCGGTGTGCCTCCTTTTTCCAGAGCGTCTCTCAAGGTATTCCTCGGCTATGTGTTACAGTCTCTCAGTGCTCTTGTTGGTCTGTCCTGACTGTCCTGACTGTCGGTGGTCTTCTTCATTGATGACTGTGTGTGTGTGTGTGTGTGTGTGTGTGTGTGTTTTAAATGAAGGCCCCGCTTGCGTTTTCATTTGTATTTTGGGATTTTGTTTTCTACCATTTATCTGATTGCGAAGTGTTCCAATTCATCTGCCCATGCATGTAAATGAATGCACAAACATTTTTGTGTTTCCTCTCTTTTTTTTTTCCTGTGATATAGTGCCTTTTCTATACATATCTTTACACACAGCCATTGAGTGCTTTTGATTTCTGAATGATTTTATATACAATACTATGCATAGTAAATTGCATTTTAAATTGTATTAAAACAAAAATAAAAACATTTATTTTAAATTGTAATTAATTCACAATATGACCTTTTTTTACTGTACTTTGTCTTGGTGAGCATAAGATACTTCTTTCAGAAAACATGAAATATTACCAACCATTAAAATTTTGAACAGTAGTGTATGGGAAAATTATTTTTGTGTGTGATCCATGGAAAAAAAATTACAGCATGCAGGGTTTTTGTTATTACATGTGCTTTCATCTAGCAGCAAATGGCATAAATGACAACATTATGCAACTTAATAATTATATCTACAACATAGCCCTGTCCTATTCCTTGTCGGAGCATGATCAGTTGAGCAAAGTTTGAGAAGTATAACGTTCACCCCCTTTAGGCAGCTGGTACCCATCAGCACCCGCTCATAAAACGCTCATGTTCCTGTGGCTGTGTGTGCAGATATCATCCATTCCATCATTACTCCACAAACACAATGAATTTCCAGCAGCTGTTCCTGTGGCTCATCAGCAGTGGTGTGTAGCTCTCTGAGCAGGTGTGTGCTGTCTGTTTGAAACAGGGCTACCAGTGGTTGAAGGACAAGATCCTGAGTGAGGAAGGCCGCCGTCAGCAGGCGAAGCTGAAAGAGTTGCAGGCCATTGCGGAGCGGCTGGGCTGCACGCTGCCCCAGCTGGCCATCGGTAATTCTGCCCGGGCTTTGCTGCTCTCTCTCTTCTTGTCTGTCTGTCTGTCTGCCTGCCTGGAGCTCAGGACAGGCTGTCTGTCCTTGTCTCCTGCTTCTATCGTGTGTCTTTTTGTCTGAGGTCTTGTGTTGGACAGTCTTGTGTCTGTTTAATGTTTGTTTTTGTTCCTGAACTTCCATCAATCCGACCAACCAATCAGAGGTTACCAATCATGGTCTATTTACTGACCTGATGCAATGTTGATTAATATGGCCCTATTAAGTCATGCTGGTAAATACTGTAATGACATTTTTATTATTGGATCAAAAAGCTTTATTTTTTTTTAGAGGATCTGTATTTGTTGAATTTTACATGGTTCGTAATTCATAAGAGCTTGAACTGTTTTGTTTAAGGCACTTCAAGGGTTAGTTTGCTGCAGGGTCAGAAAGATCTCGGATTTCCTAAAAAAATATTTTAAAAAAATTTGTGTTCTGAAGATGAACGAGGGAGGGTCTTACAGGTTTGGGACAATGTGAGGGTGAGTAATTAATGACAGAATTTATTTGGTTGAACTGTCCCTTTAAGGCAGGAATGCACTGGACAACTTTTGCTCAGATTTTTTGCTGCAATTTGCAGCCTGGCCTCTGCAGGAGTCGATGCTTGTTGACAAAAGCCAGAGACAGTCTGCAGATTTTGGCCGATTGGCATTGACCGATTTCACTGAAAATTGCGTAGTGTGCATTGGGAACAGACTTATTGTAGTTTTAGACTTTGATTATATGCAGTTGGAGAATATCAAATAATATTTTCTGCTGATTTTAGAACACATTGTCTATATTTCTCTTGCTTCTGTCAAGGACCTTCATATCTCTTTGGAATGACTTGAAATACGATCTTTAGCCGTTTACTGTATGATGCACAGTTTTTCTTTACAAAGTCAGCAAGCGGATGATGCCTAGTGTGTTCAGATCTGTTTAGGTTTTAAAAGCCATGTAGTGTATCCAAGCCTTTAGTAGTAAGAAAACTAGATACAGGAATCATTCGTCAAAGGGGAAACAGCACAGAGAATTGCAACATTTCAGACAAGGTTTGCCTGTGTTGCTTCAGGTTTTGTCACCTGTATCCATGCTAATCATTTATACTGTATAACCTTATTTAAGAGAGCAGTAAAGGTCAGCGTATCAGCAGGGGTTCAGTAGGTTAGTGAGGCCAGATACAATGGCACTTGATGTGATTGTGTGTCTGTTCTTGTGGTGTGATGGTTTTAATAAGATGTGGCTTTCTGCAACCTGTTTGTTAAAACTACAAAGTTCAGCTCAGTTTGAATTTGAAACCGGGATATTCAGTGCTAAAAATGTTGTGGATTTACTGTACAGTAAGAAGAGGAACATGCATTAACTTGTTTAATAGCTGAAAATACGAGCCTAAAATACGCTTCTCATGTGAATCTGTTGTAATGGAACAAAACTCAAATTTATTTTTATAATTTAAAGTGCGCCTGCTTTAGCGGTAACTGCTTAGTTGAAGTCTAATGCCCACACGTTAGCACTCTGTCAAGTACACCTACCTCTGTCTTTTTTCTGTTCAGTGTTCTGACATTGTTGGTTATATAAAAAGCACACAGGTCTGAATTGCTTTCTTCTCTCCTCAAAGAATCGAATATCTAGAATTAGCTCTTTTACCCGAGGCTTTCACATTTTCAGTTCTAGACTTTTTCTGTGGACTGTTTAGAGAGATGTGAAGTGTCTGTGCTTTGGTGTGTCTCTAGCTTGGTGTCTGAGGAATGAGGGGGTGAGCTGTGTGCTGCTGGGGGCCTCCAGCACAGAACAGCTGATGGAGAACATAGGAGCCATTCAGGTGAGCCGCTCACAGCAGGATACATACATCAACAGAGCTTTACATTCTAGAGATGATGCTGATGCTGAGGATTTTGCAAACAGCAATGGCACAAGAACAATGTGATGTAGCAAGCTGTGGAAATGAGCATTAGGTCATTTTTGATACAAATTGTAGTTGCAAAAACATTTTGTGCAGAAATGTTTGCGATATTAATCAATAGGATACATAATCTAATTATAATAAAATCATTTAGAAAATATGAATAATACATTTACTTGGCAAAATCACGGCGACCACATTAACACATCACAGATTAATCATGCAGCCCAACTATATGTTGAAAATTCTCAATATACAAAAACACGTGCTTGTTGTTATTAATGCATTTTTAACATTAAAAACACATTAAACTTAAACCCAGTATTCTTCCAGGTTCTTCCAAAATTATCATCATCAATTATACATGAAGTGGACAGTATCCTAGGCAACAAGCCATACAGTAAAAAGGACTACCGGTCTTAAAAGGAAAGCCAGTGACAGTGCTTCTTTCTCTGAGCTTTGACTGGAAAAAACATTGGCACATGGGACCAGCACTGTCACAGGTCCTGCAGGAGAAGCCAACTCACACACTACATGAAGTCTGCCGACATTAGCCTGAGAGGAGGCCAAGAACCGCACGGGCAGAAGGGAAGCATGCTCACATACAAATCAGCTTGGCCGGCTCAGTAAGCAGAACGCCACTCCAACCAACAAGAAACCACTGAAATCAAGGCAGCGACTCGCTTCCACCTCGCCTTTGTCCCCTTGTAGTAAAATCTAAGAAAAGCAGTATTTGTACTTACTCTAGAAATGCATGAGATCTGGCCATTGCACATGCTTTTTTTCCTACATATTGGAAAACAAATACACTTGTTAGCTCACAGGAAGTTATGAAGCAGTTTGGTGAATGCAGAAAGTTACATGATTGGACAAACTAAATAATGCATTTAATGTTACTCATCTCTAGTTTTATATAAAAATTGTTAGCCAATCTAGTGCTTGTTTAGAAAACCTCATTTATACTGCAAGCTATATCAATTCTGACTGTGTTTTAGCTCTAAACATAGACAGAGGAAGCCATTAGAGTTACATACACAGTAATACTGTATAAAGCTTTGGGTTGTGAGACTGTAAGACATATTAAATAGAGATCGAATACAGGCCTCAACAAATGTGCAATATCAGAAAGTGTTTGTAAACTCATTGTTCTTTTTACTTTTAAAACCTTTTCTAAGATGAGCTTATACAGTGTATAGAGACAGTAGTTGAGAGGTGGTCTGTGTGCTCATTTGTCATCGATGCTTCGGGCTGAAAACCAAAGAAACTTCTGTGCTCGAGCTTCCCTTCTGTTACCTCCAAACCACGCGTACAAGCTTTGACCACGTGACCTACTGTTTCAAATGTTATTTGAATGTTGTTTATTTTAAGTAGTTTTCGATGTATGTGGAAATCGCTGTTACTATTGATTTAATTATTTTTATTTTTATTTCATCCATTGGCGCCCTCTACTGGCTTACTACATATTAGCCTACTACATTAAATTACTCATTCGAAAAAGGCTTTACACTAACTATTGCTTTTGATCAATAATAATTTACACTAACATATGCAAGGCAGTGCAAGTTATTTTGCATGTGTTTTCCATGAAACGTAATTCCAGATGTGTCTTTTAGACATTTTCAAACAAGTAAGACCGTTTTGGACAGTGTTAATTTGATGTCTGAGAATTACTAGATTAATATGCCTTATTTAGTACTAATGCAAAATATTCAGTGCTGGCAACAATTTGTTTTGCATGTTTCATCTGAACCCTGTATGTTTATGCATTATGGCATTTCAAAACCGTCAGTGGTGAATGGAGAGCATAAGCTGGTGTGGGTAAGCTGAGGCTTTATGTGGTCATTTATGTTATCATAATTATTAACTTTAAAATAAATGCCTAAATACATTCACAAAATATCAAGGCGGTTCAAAATATTCTGACACTCATTCCAATATGAATGGACGTTTTACTGAATTTATGCATTAACATCTTCAAGGAGTTGCTATACAGTTGGCTGCATGTACATGATAATGAATTTTAATAAGGGCCTATTATTTTAGTGTAGAGCAATGCTTATGCTTGGCTGGGTATAAAAGTGTTGGACTGTAGTTGGAATGTAATGCATCTTATTAGGGTTTTGGTTGTCGTCTGAGTTACATTAATTCTTAGGAGAGGAAATCTGTCCAATATACTGTTAAGCAAGAAAAAAAGCAGAGAGATTATTATTTGTAAGGCTTTTTGAAGTAGCACTTAAACCAAAGACTACAGGATTTGATAGAAGTGGAAGGCGTTACTTCTCTAGCCTTTAGCTGAGGGTCATTATAAATGTCCATATGTTGAGTCAGGCTGCATCTATCATTTAAATGTTAGTGGGTTGCTTTTGCTCAGGAACTCATAATATCTTGTAAGTTATTAGATGGTAAAAATGAACCCGTTTTACCAGTCTAGCTATGTGGAAGATAAACATCATTGAATGAGACATTGTTAATGTAGTTTTTCCACCCTGCAAGGACAGAGGTTGTTATAGAAGGAGCCTAAGTTGAATACTTTGATGTAAAATTATAAAAATAAAAAAAATAGTCCAAGAGTAACTGTATGTACAGGAAATCTGATGTTTTAAAGCTGATTTGATAAGACTACTGTTTTTTTTTTTTTTGTATAACCTATAATTCTGACTTTCGTTAACTGTATTATGACCATTACTGTTACAGATATGCATTAAGTTATGGTGATTTCTGTAGATACACAATGGAATGGTTTGATAACATGTATATAATCTAAATATATATATATATACACTATACTATACTGGTCTTAATGACCATTATCACATTTGCCTTCATTTATTTTTTCATTGGCAATTATTGCTTATAACATTTGTGCTTGAAGAAAAAATATGTACAGTTTCAAACAACTGAAAATAAACAGAGGGGATACATTTATTTATTAAGTGTCCAAAATATGTGTAAATGTGTATTATGTTTGTTATCATTTCCCTCTTAAAATTTTATTTTAAATTATTTTAGAGCATTACAGGGTGGCAATAATGTATTATTATTATTATTGTATTATTAATGTATTAATGTATTATTATTATTATTATTATTAATAAAACATAAGCATTTAGGTTTCTAAATAATTCTTAACTGCGTTTATAAAAAACATTCTTTAAAAATTTTACATCTATTTCTATAACCCTTAGAGACGTTTAATCATGAATAAAACACGTGCACACTTTCAGAAATGTAACCATTAAAAAACAAAGAAAAAGCATCCACCATGTTTGCCAGGGTTGCTTAAAAAAATCTTTGGCCATTCCTTAGCTGCAGAAATATTGAAATATACATTTTCTTTGAGTTCATAGTTTGCACTGAGAATACAAATCACACTTCACAAATCCATAGTTACGTAGAGAAGGTACTGTACAAAAATAAATCTATAGCAAAAACCATAAAAGGACAAAACACTGGTTCAGTATAACGGGAATCATAGTGATTATAAGGTTTACAGTACAGTTTTCTTTCAAATAAATTTGTACACAATAATTCACACATAAAACTTACATTCATACAGTATTCATCCAGTTTCATGTTTTTGGATTACTTGAAAAATTTTGAAATATGGACATCATCAACACCACACTTTATACACCTTAGTAACAGATTCGCTCAATTTTGTGCAACATTCTACTTAAATGTTAAAAGAAATTTTAACATTTAAGTAGCGTAGGGGTTAAATGGATCCCAAACCATATAATGAGGTTATTTAAATGATAGCAAGTGTCTGATTTTTGGGTGCACTATCCCTTTAAGCCCTGTTTAAGATCACAGTGACTGAGATTCAGTTCAGTTTCAGGTGAAGCGAAGGCCTTGATTTGGTGCTTTTCTTGATTAGAGTTAAACTGAAGTCTTCAGGAAGTTCAATCTCCCTGAGCAGAACTGACGCTGAAAAAACTTGGAATATGTCCTCATCCAGGAGGAACTTCAAAATGAATAGTCTTCACCATGTTGTCCACTTTTCCACGAGAAAGTATATTATTTATTGACTAACTAAAGGATGTCTCCACCTTAACTGCCACAAGAGTTTGTCCTTGTCAGAGTCATGTGACAGTTTGGTGGCCCTTTGTGTTCAAAGATACAAGGCTTCAGTTTTAGCCAAGAGTCCACTCACAAATTCAAGCCAGGTCAGTTTACTGTCAGTGAAACTTTCGGTGTCTGTTACTGAAACTGTGAGATTGCTATACTGATGAGTCCTTCCTTTTGCTTCTGCTGGTATTCTGACTAGACATGATCCCTGTTATAAAAAGAAAAAACATTACACAGGATAGTTGTTATTTGAGATTGCTGTAAAAAGTGAAGGTTATTGTGAATTACCAGTGAAATGACCCTCTTGACAGCTCGGTCCGACCCAGCTGTTGAGACAGGTGCAGCGTCCATTGCGTGGATTGCATTGACCTCCGTTGTGACACTCGCATCTCTCTGAGCAGTCGGGTCCAAATCGATTCACTCCACAGTCTGACGGGAATGCAGAAAGACATTTTTGACTAAATGACTAAAGAAAAAGTCAAGTGATACAAATTCCGTGTTCGGCTTACCTATATCACAGCGAGATCCCATTTTCCCAGGTGCACACAGACACCTGCCACTGACAGGGTCACATGGTGTGTCTCCGTCACAGTCACATTTGTGATCACAATTAGGCCCAAATTTGCCTGGATCACATTCTGAAATATAAACATACAGTTTACATAATATTCATGTATAATAAATGTGTGCATACATATGTACAGATATATGTATGCATATATACTACAGATACATACAGATATATAGATTAGACTATTTATCAATAAAAAATACAATAAAATCAGTACTTTTACTCCGCAAGGATGCATATTTGACTGAAAGGAACAGTAAAGACATTTGCTAAATTGTCAATGATTTTTCAAACTTTCTTCAGAGATTGATCTATTGATATTGATATCCTCTGCACCTCTATCACAGCGGAGTCCTTGATAACCTGGAGGACAGAGGCAGCGGCCAGTTGCAGAGTCACAAGGTGCATTGGCACGGCAGTCACATAAAAGCTGGCAGCGATGTCCATAGAAACCAACAGGGCATGCTTTTGATAGAAATATATATATAAAAAAACACCTGAATTAGAATCATTACAAAACGGATTAAACTGGTCAGGATGCAAAATTAGCTGCAACAGATGCTGTTTTCTCTCACCATGTTCACAGAGATGTCCATAGTACCCAGGAGGACAGTGACACTCGCCCGTCACTCTGTCACAGGTGCCATGATTTTTACATTCACATATTTCCTTGCAGTCAGCCCCATATCGGCCTCTGGGACACTCTGATCAACACATTTAAACAGAATTTAATCATCTTTTATTTACAAACCCGATTCCAAAAAAGTTGGGACGCTGTACAAATTGTGAATAAAAACAGAATGCATCGATGTGGAAGTTTCAAATTTGAATATTTTATTCAGAATACAACATAGATGACATATCAAATGTTTAAACTGAGAAAATGTATAATTTTAAGGGAAAAATAAGTTGATTTTAAATTTCATGTCATCAACACATCTCAAAAAAGTTGGGACAAGGCCAGGTTTACCACTGTGTGGCATCACTTCTTTTTATAACAGTCTGCAAACGTCTGCGGACTGAGGAGACAAGTTGCTCAAGTTTAGGAATAGGATTGTTGTCCCATTCTTGTCTAATACAGGGTTCTAGTTGCTCAACTGTCTTAGGTCTTTGTCACATCTTCCTCATTATGAAATGTTCAAATGTTTTCTATGGGTGAAAGATCTGGACTGCAGGCTGGCCATTTCAGTACCCAGATCTCTCTTCTATGCAGCCATGATGTTGTAATTGATGCAGTATGTGGTCTGCTGTTGTCATGTTGGAAAATGTAAGGTCTTCCTTAAAAGAGACGTCTGTATGTGAGCATATGTTGTTCTAGAACTTGGATATACCTTACAGCATTGATGGTGCCTTTCCAGATGTGTAAGCTGCCCATGCCACACGCACTCATGTAAACCCCTACCATCAGAGATGCAGACTTCTGAACTGAGCGCTGATAACAACTTGGGTTGTCCTTGTCCTCTTTAGTCCGGATGATATGCCATCCCAGTTTTCCAAAAAGAACTTCAAATTTTGATTTTGAGTTTTCCACTTTGCCACAGTCCAATTTAAATGAGGCTTGGCCCAGAGAAAAGGCCTGCGCTTCTGGATCATGTTTAGATATGGCTTCTTTTTGGACCTATAGAGTTTTAGCCAGCAACAGCGAATGACACGGTGGATTGTGTTCACCAACAATGTTTTCTGGAAGTATTCCTGAGCCCACATTGTGATTTCCATTACAGTAGCAGTTTTTCTCTGAGAAACTCCTTTCTGATATTGCTCCACTTTTTGGGGGGAGTATTGGGGGAATTGGTGATCCTCTGCCCATCTTGACTTCTGAGAGACACTGAGAGGCTCTTTTTATACTCAATCCTGTTGTCAATTGACCTGATAAGTTGTAAATTGGTCCTACAGCTGTTCCTTATATGTACATTTAACTTTTCTGGCCTCTTATTGCTCCTGTCCCAACTTTTTTGGAATGTGTAACTCTCATGAAATCCAAAATTAGCCAATATTTGGCATGACATTTAAAATGTCTCACTTTCAACATTTGATATGTTATCTATATTTTATTGTGAATAAAATATAAGTTTATGAGATTTGGGAGTTATTCCATTCCTTTTTTACTAACTATTAGTACAGTGTCCAAACTTTTTTGAAATCGGGTTTATACATTTTCATACTATACGTCATACTATACATCAATATATATGTCATATTATAGTATTAATATAGTATTTCATTAACCATTTATTTTATTAATATACTGTATATAAAAATAGTATCCAGATATTTTATCAATAAATCATTTCATTTATTTTAGAATCAATGTTAGATAAAATTTATCTTTGGCAGTATTTTATCAATACTGGCTTGAATTTTGATTTCGGTGCATCCACAGTTCACACCGTGTTTTAACTGTATTGATAAAAGCTGAATTAGCAGAATGTCCATGTTCGGGTGAACTGTGCACAATCAGCTGACCTCTATCACAGCTGTTTCCTGTCCAGCCGAGCCCACAGGTGCAGGTTCCTGTAACCGCGTCACACAGTCCTCCGTTACTGCAGTCACAGCGCTGGGCACAGTCCTCACCAAACCAGCCCTTAGGACAACCTGAGAGACAATAACTCTTCATCGCATTATTTCATACAAACTCAGCCAAACATTAGTCAGTCCCTTAAACATTACTTTAGACCTTTCATACATTTTCAATATTCAATTTCAATACATTCAGACCTTTCCCACAGTCTTCCCCTCGCTGGCCCGCTTTGCACACGCATCTGCCAGTGACCGGATCACTCCTGGCCCCTTCACCACACAAAGCCACTCGTGCACAGTCTTGCCCGTAACGCCCTGATGGACAAGCTTTAGAGAGAGCAGCCTGTTAGTGATTACTCTAACATTTTATATATATATATATATATATATATATATATATATATATATATATATATATATATATATATATATATAAATTGTAAAAGTATGACTGACTGATATTGCAGTTTGGTCCAATGAATCCCGGTGGGCATGTACAGGTGCCAGTGGTGGTCTTGCACACTCCTTTATTCAGACACTGGCACTCCTGCTCACAGTTGGGACCATAACGGCCTACCGCACACTCTAAAACAACAAGGCATCATGGGTACGACATTTATGCAGTGATCTATAAAGTAATAACGATTTACATCTTTAAAACTTCACAGCATGTGGATGTTTCTTCAACATTAGCCATTTTGGCCACTAATACCAATTTCTTTTAAACATTTTCCTTTGTCTAGTTTCAAAGCTTTTATATCCTAAATACATATAACTGAATAACATGCATAATTTAACAATTACAGATTGATTGAAAATTACACGCAAGAAAGTTTTATTTGTGATGGAAATGATGCCACATTTACTGAATTTTCATTTACTGAATTGTGACGTAATTAATTTAATAATTTTCGATTTTAATAATCTAGGCCAAAGATCTATATATTGAAGGTGTTTGAAAAAAATGTGAAGAAAAAAAAAGATTAAAAAAAAGAATGTTAGTTTGGTAAGAATTTACAATAAGGTTCCATTAGTTAAAGGTGGTTAATGCATTAACTTACCTAAATTTCCTATCAATAAGCAGTATTTATTTATCTTTGCTGACATTAGTTAATAAAAATACATTCATGATAGCTCAGGTCCATTAAATAATATTAACATACAACTTTTAATAATGTATCAGTAAATGTTGAAATTAACATTAACTAAGATTAATAAAAACTTTAGAGGTAGTTTTCATTGATAGTTCACGGTAACTAATCTAACCTTTTTGTAAAACCATTAGTTTTAATAAAAATCGACACCTGCGAAACAACAGTGCCTGTATACAAATACATAAAATCATATTTTGCCTGTCTGGTGTATTCAGAAATGAATTACTAGATATTTTTTCCACATAGCCATATTGTCACATCTTGAATCCTTACTGTACATTTCAGTGTACTTGATTTATTAAGATGAAAGAAGGTAAGATCATGAAGGGCACACCTGTATCACACTTGCTGCCGTGATATCCTGGAGCACAGTAGCAGACACCAGTGACGGGGTGACAGAGCTGATTAACCTCAGAGCACTGGCACATGTGATTACAGTTCAGTCCAAACGTACCTGACTGACACACTGCAGAGCAGGGGAACAAAACAACCTTTGAGATCCAGGGCAGCAGGATTAGTGTTTCGTCATTAAACATTTCAACAGGAGTGTAATGAGATCAGAAGATCAGCACTCACTTCGCTCACAGCCGTTACCAGTAAATCCAGGAGGGCAGCCACACTCCCCAGTAGCATGATTACAGGAAGTGCCGCGGGGACAGTGGCATCGCTGAGCGCATCGCTTCCCATATGAACCAGGTAAACAAACTGAAAGAGCACAAATGAGTTACAGGATGCTGGATCTGCCAGCAGGGGGCAATCTAACAGAAAACAAAAACAAAACAAGATAGATACTGGGGGAAATTACTTTTCTCGCAGTGCAACCCTCTCCAGCCTGCGGGACACACACAGGTGCCAGTGATGTGGTGACATGGGGCGTTATGATCACACCTGCACTGCTGCTTACAGCCAGGACCATATAAACCTTGAGTACATGCTGATCAAAACACACAGAATGAGAATACATATTCTTCAAGGTCAGTTTTTTAAGCAGACATTATGATGACTACTGAGGCACTATGATGTTTTTTTACCCATCTCACAGCGTGAGCCCATCCAGCCTGCGGGACAGGAGCACCTGCCATTCTGTCGGTCACAGACACCGCCGTTCTCACACTCACACTTGTGTTGACAGTCCACGCCGAAGTGTCCCAAAGCACATTCTGAACATAAAACACAGGAACAAGATGTTTGAAAAACAAAATCACCATCATTGGCATCTGAAAATGGCTATATATTTTCACAGGTATATGAATTTCTGTAAACATTGCTGTGTGACAGAAATGTCTGGTTTATGTCTCACCCTTTTCACAGGCCACTCCAGTCCATCCACGTAGACATGTGCAGTGCCCACTGATTCGGTCACATGACCCTCCATTCTGGCACAAGCAGTGCTGGTGGCAGCCCGCACCATAGAAGCCAGCTGGGCACTCTGGAGAGAGAAAAAACTTCTCTTTCATTTGAACTTTCAGTTAAGTTTTAAATCTTTACTGAATTGTTAAACACACTACCTTGTTCACAGCTGCTCCCTGTCCATCCTGCTCCACACTCACATTTTCCATCAGCAGGGTCACAGGTGGCATTATTGTGGCAGTTACAGGTTTGACTGCAGCCAGGGCCATAGGTGCCAGCTTCACATGCTACAGCAAGACAGATATAGATACAGACAACTATGAAACTCTATAAACAAGGAACTACAACACATTCCGAAATACAATGCCACCAGGTTTCTACATCAAAGGCAGACATCAGGATGAGGTTGTGTCAGCATTCGTTACTGTGAGTGTACCGATCCATGGACACACAAACTCAGAGCATCTGTTTTATTTCTTTAATTTTACCTTACACGAAAGACAAAGGGAATGCTTTGAACATGCGCCTTGTTTCCATTTATTGTCATGGGATGTTGAGCACAGTAAAATGACTCACTGGTGTTGCAAAGGGGCCCGACCCGACCAGATGGACACTGGCAGTCTCCAGTCACGGGGTGACAACGACCACCATTTAAGCACTGGCACTTCTGCTGGCATTCAAAACCATGAAAACCCTCCGGACAAGCTGATAAAGATACATATATTAACTTAAATATGTTAAATGGACTAGTTTTAGTGATATTATACCACATAACCAACTTCAGCCCTTCTCCTCTCCTACGTTTTTCACAGTATGTTCCAATCCAGCCTGATAAACAAGTACAGGCACCGCTCACATGCTCGCACGCTGCTTTATTCTCACACTGGCATCTGTGGCGACAGCCCTGGCCAAAGAAACCCTCTGGACACTCTAGAAAACAAATTGAAAACATCAGAAAAGGCTAGAATTGTGTTCCCTGGAAATAGCAATGGTTGCTCATACTTTGATCACAGCGTGGTTCCGTGTAGCCTGCTTCACAGTGGCACTGTCCAGTCGTAGGGTCACAGCTGGCCACGCTGCTCCCACAGTCACACTGGTTGGCACAGTTTGGCCCCCAGTGTCCCGCCTCACAAGCTGCCACAGAAAATACATGCCCCATTACACCAAATAATGAATTCCCACTCTACCACTGAGATCACATTATGAGTGAAGTAAAAGAACCAGATTTAAAGCAGACAACTCATTTATTTTAGGTTTTATTTTTTTGCAAAAGCTTTGTCTACACTGAAATAAGAATGTGACTGTTTGACTGGTTCTGATGTAACATCTATTAAAGTACAGGCTGAATTGTATGTAATGAGCTCTTAATTAAATGAGCCAATGCAGAGAACAGTGAAAAGGCATTACTAGGAGCTTCATTTTGGGTGAACTCAAGGTGTTGCATTAAAAATATACATACATAACAGATGCATGCTGGATTTTGTTATTTTATGGGGCATGGAGAGGCAAGACTGGGTAGTTGCCACAATGTGAGCAGCAAAGGTCAGTCTTACATACATCTCAGTCTTATGTTGCATGGCTGAGGAATAACAAATCTTGTAAAAGCTGAGTCTAAAGCAATGTTGAAGGTACTAGATGTCAAAGAGGCATCCATGACATCCACAGTGTCATTGGGATGATCACTGAACGACTTGCTTTTGCTGCTGGGTTTGCTTTAGGTTCAAGACAAACAACTAAATCTAAGTGAAGTGTGACTTCTAAGTGTGCCCTTACCTTTTGCGCAGTTGGGTCCCATCCAGCCGTCTTTGCAAGAACAGAGACCTGTCACGTGGTGGCAATGCCCTCTGTTTTCACAGGTGCAGCGCAACTGGCAGCTAAGGCCAAAGAGCCCAGATGGGCAGACTGTTAGAAATAAAGTTTATTGACAGGTAAGTTCAAATCTGACATTTGAAAAACACAAATACGCAACAGATGTTTTCTCTTATGTGTGACACAAACTCTAAACTCATGACAGATGTCTGGTTTGAACAGAGGTCTTAAGATACATTAAGATTATGAAAATTAAATATTAAATCTTACCACTCTGACAGAGATTTCCCATGTATCCCGGTGGACAAACACAGGTGCCGTTTTGCCGATCGCACAATCCACCATTATCACAGGAAGGGCATAGTTCTGCACATCCCAGCCCCCAGTGACCCTCTTCACACTCTGAACATAAAAAAAATGTATAGAAGATAATTCATAAAGGGATACTCAAACAAATAGTAATTTTCAAAATAGTAACTTTGATTAAAGTCATAATGATGAGTTAAAAGTGTAATTTTGACATGAAAAGTAACTTTTTATGTCATAATGTTGACTATATCTCATAATTATGACTTTTAGTCATAATGTTTACTTTGTCAATTTCATTTTTTATCTCATATATGATGTCATCATTTAGTTTTCTCATAATTTCATAATTATGACACAGCATGTTACAATTTAAAAATGTTATTCCATAATTATGGTTAAGTACAATATCACAATTTCAACTTTCTCATAATTATGATTTACCAAAGCATTTCTGTACTCTTCATAAGTTTATCTTATTCATACTTGTCAACACTGCAGTCCTCACAGCTTCACAGCAGCACACCTGGCATCTAAACACACACTCTCAGCTGGAACCCACTGACTGTTCATTAATAACAGCTATTAGTCGTCTCTGGCACGGCTTCGCTCCTCTCCTTCTGCACCGCGGCTCGTTATGACTTTATGTATTTGAGAGAGAACTCCTCTAATGGATTGTCCTGTGATATATTACCACGGTTATGTCTGTGATCTTTGGCTCAGCAAAATGTGGTTAATATTAGACCTCCAAAATCACAGCGAAATCATACTCCTCTCTAAACTACCCTGTCCACTCCTAAACAGAACAGATTGAAGAGTCATTAATGGCAAAACAATTTTCCTCTCTTTTAAACATGTGCAGAGCAAGGAGAGAAAGCAGAGGTCAGCGTGTTTAATTCGGTTCAGATGAAACACCATGTAAACGGGATTCCAGATCAATTTGGAATAAGTGAATATGATGTTTCACTTGTAATCTCTCTCTTAACTATTTGATAGCATTCTACAACTCCCTGTCTTTGGTTTCTTGTTTTTTGGCTTGCAGTACTCATTGATGTCCAGTGCTGTTTCTCTTACCTTTTTCACAGTGTTCTCCTGTCTGCCCAGCAGGACATTGGCACTTTCCAGTCACTGAGTCACATGGAGCTCCATTACACTCACAAGACTGTGAACATCCAACTCCGAACTGTCCTACAGGGCACTCTGTAAAAGACAGTACATACAGTTTTCACAGAGTGAACAGTGTAATATAAACCTAATACTGTTTGTTTAATAAAAAATATGAAAACACCAGCTTTTGCTTCTGGACCCAGATTTTACATTGGCTAGACAGTCTACTGAGCATCTAGAGAATGGACAGGTCAAGCAACCACAGAGGCTTCGAGTGAAATGCCGAGGCAAGCCAAATCGACTCCCTTCAGAGCCTGTTGTTTTCTAATTGATGGCAAACATAGCACTCTGATCGTTTAATGAGTTCCAGGTTGTGAGGTTTGACTGCCAGCTCAGTGTTTCTGTTGAAATATTCTGGATATTTCCGTATGCCCCGCCAGGTGGACTGGACTCACTCACTCATGAAAGCTGCTGGGGCTCATGGCAGCAGGACAATTTTATTTAATACTCGTAAAAGAATCATAGATACATATCAATTCAAGTAACTGACTGTCATCTGGCCTGGATATCTTTAATAAATAAAAGTTTGCAGGTGACAGTATTCCTTACCTTGAAAATTTCTTATTCTACACTTTTGTAGCATGTTATTTATTTCACAGTTAAAGCAGAATTAAATTGTAGAAGGTTTCGTTCAAACAAAAACCTCTCAGACCTCTATGACCCTTTGTATTAAACAGTTTTACTACGGTGTTTATGTATAGTAAACAGACACATTTTTGTAGTTCAGTTTT
Organism: Carassius auratus; assembly: GCF_003368295.1. Classification (NCBI taxonomy): domain Eukaryota; kingdom Metazoa; phylum Chordata; class Actinopteri; order Cypriniformes; family Cyprinidae; genus Carassius; species Carassius auratus. The sequence continues at coordinate 1,931,046 of NW_020528079.1, forward strand.
ACAAGACAGAAATCCGGAATAAATCCGGAAATGAGTTAGCATTTTAGCACGCCCAGTTCCATTTTCCTGAAGTGAATTTTTGGTAAAATAAACTCATCTAAAAAAAAAACTCAAGACATCGTCACATTTTATTCCACAAGATAAAATACACTGGTAATATCCCCTTGTTATTTTCTAAAAGCATTTACTAAAAAGTGGTTGCTAACATGTGTCTAAATAGGGCTCACTAACTCACTAGTCTGCTTTTACGGCCTCATTGTATAACCACACTCTAATTTTCAGGGAAAATATATTTTAAATAAAGGCTGAAAGAGTTGTTGGAAGCTTAGTGATTTTGACGCTGAAATCATGCGACCCTGGTGTTGTTAATTTATAGCCTATCTTTAGCATTTTACTTCTGGAGATTGCTTCGAAGTTCACAAAAGTTGTGTTCACTTGTGAAGATCATCATGATTAATACAATGTGTAAGAATCAAACCTTTGTTGGCCACAGAGCTTACCCTTATGAAACAAAAATATATTGCAATATATTGGAAAATATCATGTAATATATTAGGCATATATTCTTATATATATTTATATTTTTCCAATATATTGCAATATATTAAAAGCGGCAATCATTTGTATATTTTACATTTAAATTTACATTTAATCATTTAGCAGACGCTTTTATCCAAAGCGACTTACAAATGAGAACAATAGAAGCAGTCAGGTCAACAAGAGAACAACAACAGTATACAAGTGCCATGACAAGTCTCAGTTAGTCTAGTATAGAACGCATAGCCAGATAGATTTTTTTTTTTTTTTTTTTTTTTAATTAAATGAAAAAGACAAGAAAAGGAAAAGTACTGGTGTTAGTAGGTTAAGTACAGGTGGAAAAGATGATGTTTCTTGAAAATGAGTAAAGACTCAGCTGTACGAATTGAGATTGGGAGGTCATTCCACCAGCTGGACAGTCCAGGAAAAGGTCCGTGAGAGTGATTTTGACTTTCTTTGGGATGGCACCACAAGGCGTTGTTCACTTGCAGAGCGCAAACTTCTGGAGGGCACATAGGATTTAACCAGTGAGTTTAGGTAATTTGGTGCCGTGCCAGTGGTCGTCTTGTAGGCACGCATCAGTACCTTGAATTTGATGCGAGCGGCTACTGGTAGCCAGTGTAACCTGATGAGGAGAGGAGTAACATGAGCTTTTTTTGGCTCATTGAAGACAACCCTCGCTGCTGCATTCTGGAACATTTGCAGAGGTTTGACAGTACATGCAGGAGGGCCCGCCAGGAGAGCATTACAATAGTCCAGTCTGGAGAGAACAAGAGCTTGGACAAGAAGTTGGGTTGCTTGCTCTGACAGGAAGGGTCTAATCTTCCTAATGTTGTATAAGGCAAACCTGCAGGACTGGGTCGTTGTAGCAATGTGGTCAGTGAAGCTTAATTGATGATCCATCACAACTCCTAGGTTTCTGGCTGTCCTCGAAGGAGTTATGGTTGACGAGCCCAGCTGTATAGAGAAGTTGTGATGAATCAATGGGTTAGCTGAAATCACCAGGAGTTCAGTCTTTGTAAGGTTAAGCTGAAGGTGATGGTCATTCATCCAGCTAGAAATGTCACTCAGACAGGCTGAAATGCGAGCAGCTACCGTCGGGTCATCTGGCTGGAATGAGAAGTAGAGTTGGGTGTCATCAGCATAGCAGTTATAAGAAAAGCCATGCTTCTGAATGACAGATCCTAAAGATTACATGTAGATGGAGAAGAGAAGTGGTCCAAGTACTGAGCCTTGAGGAACCCCAGTAGCAAGGTGGTGTGACTTTGAAACATCACCCCTCCAAGACACACTGAAGGATCTGTCAGAGAGGTAGGACTTAACCCACAGGAGAGCAGTTCCAGAAATGCCCATCGTTCTGAGGGTGGACAGGAGAATCTGGTGATTAACAGTGTCAAAAGCAGCAGACAGGTCCAGTAAGATGAGTACCGAGGATTTTGAAGCTGCTCTTGCTAGTCGCAGGGCTTCAGTAACCGAGAGCAGAGCAGTCTCAGTTGAGTGGCTACTTTTGAAGCCAGATTGGTTGCTGTCCAGGAGGTTGTTCTGTCCAAGGAACATAGAAAGCTGGTTGAACACAGCTCGCTCAAGTGTCTTTGCAATGAATGGAAGAAGGGATACCGGTCTGTAGTTTTCAAGAAGCGCTGGATTTAGAGATGGTTTCTTGAGCAGTGGGCTTACCCGAGCCTGCTTGAATTTTAAGGGAAATGTTCCAGAGTGAAGAGAGGAGTTGATAATGTGAGTAAGTGAAGGTATGACTGAAGAAGAGATCGCTTGAAGGAGGTGAGTGGGGATAGGATCAAGTGGACAAGTAGTAGGATGATTGGACAGGAGAATTTTGGAGAGAATTTTATATAATATATGTATCATCAATATATTATTAAATGTATTCAAATATATTAAATATTAGAAAATAAAAAGGGAAAGTAATATATTACAATCTAATAATCACAATATATTTTAAGAAATATATTGGTAAATATATTCTCCTTTCGTAAGGGTATTTTCTGCTATAATCCAATAGCCAATGGAAAAATCTGGTTGGGTTTCTGTCGAGGGAACCAGGGTTATGGTAATTTTGGTTTTGGCCTACAAAAATATTAAATCAATGTTGTAGCAATACATAATTCAACTTAGTTTTAACATTTAATTTTCCTCTGTTGATCAGGTCAGAACAGACCTGTAAAGCCTCTGGAAAGTACTTTCGAAAACCAAAAATATTCATGACATTTCCCCTTTAAAATCTGTTCTGTAACATGTTGGACTTCAATATTTACTCTAGATTTTCATTTGAGTGAAATACAGGATCATATCTGTGTTAAGGGAACATATTTTAACCAGCAAGCCAGGAGATAAAGGTATTTCCATCATGTATTCCAGTGTTTGGCAGCTGTATTTGGCCTGACACACTTATGTTATTCATCCTGTCAAATGCTAGTAAGCGAAACTCTAAGAGATCGCTATAAATCTACTTTTATAGAAGCTCTTCTAGCACTGTGTATTGCGAATAACACTGAATTTCAGCGAATGCATTACTTTAACTCACCTTGGTCACAGTGATCTCCATAAAAACCGGCTGGGCACTGACGCTGACATTGTCCAGTCATGTGATGGCAAGACACTCCTGCTGGACACTGGCATTTTGATGTACATCCTGGACCATAGTATCCACGATCACACTCTAAAACACAAAGAACAACAGATAAAACACTTCCCACACACAAGCTGTCAATCAGGTGAATGGTACTCCCTGAACTGACCCAGGCTGCAGGTCTTGCCCTGATAGCCAGGCTTGCACACACACGATCCATGATGTCGATGGCATTCAAGCGTGTTCTGCTGCACACAATGACACTCCGATGAGCAGCCAGGTCCATAAGACCACTTGGGACAAGCTGGAAAAGACAATGTGTAGGATATTCTGTTACAATCAGGAGAACCATCAGATATTAAAAAGATAACATGATTTATCCAAATATGACATGTGCCTGGATCAACATCTTTGTCAGTCCTGGAACCACAATTTCTGTGTTCTGTATCCCTCTGTGCTGTGTTTGACTTTTTAGTTTGGTAGATGAATGTTCCTTTAAATCTCCTTTTTATTTTTCCGAATTTAAATGTATAAATAGTCCTCACTTTAATAGATACACAAAAATAGATAGCTGGAAGTTAAATCACATTGAAAATCTGAGAATGTAATTAGGTTTTGGGGGTAACACTTTATAATAAGGTTGCATTTGTTAACATTATTTAACCATGAACAAACAATGAAAAATAATTCTAAAACATTTATTATTCTTAGATTAATTTGTTAGCACCTGAGCTAACATGGACTAACAATGGACAGCTGTATGTTTAATAAACAGCTCTTACAAAAATGTATACACACAGTTACAAATGTATTGCTCACTTTTATTAAATTTTAGTTAATAAAATTAACTAATGGGACCTTACTTTAAAGTTTTATTAGTAAAAAAATTTGCTGGTTGCATCTCTAATCATGCTAGAGAAAATGACCATCAGGTTTTACACAAAGCAAAACAGAAACATTTTTGTTAGTGGTCTCAAACATTTGGACCACAAAATATAATTTCCCTTTGCTTTTATGGTTATGGTTTGGAATAGAATAAGGGCTTTGATTACTTCATAGGAATGTTGTGAAAAAAGGATGTTGATCCAGGAACATGTCCTACTTGGGTAAATCACACTGTGTGAGTATCTCCTGGAGTTTTAAGTCATTGTCGGTCTGATATACTGCTGGACTTACGTAGGTGACAAAACCTGCCGTAGAGCCCTGGATCACACAGACAGGCTCCATACGTGCGATGGCAGCGGCCGTTATTAGCACAGTTACATTTCTTGTTGCAGTGCTTTCCATATAGTCCCTTCGGACAGCCTGAAGAACACGGAATGAAAATTACACACTTAACGTGATCTAAACTAATATGAATGTAATTTGAGAAATAAAACACAAGTCATATTTCATTTACACCTGCCAGCAGTGTTAGGAACAGCAGCTTTGGCACAGATATGGTTTCGTTTAATGTTGTAATCTCGCAGTCACTCACCGTCCTGGCACAGGTCTCCACTGACTCCAGGTGGGCAGCGGCACTTCCCGCTAATCGGGTCACAGGTGCCACCGTTTCTGCACTTACAAGCGAAGGAACAGTTTTTCCCAAATGTTCCCTCTGGACAGGCTAAAATGGACAAAGGAAAGTGTTATTTTATACAGAGTGATTATGCAAAGTATATCCCTACACTACTGTTCAAAAGTATCACAGTTTCCACAGAAGTATTAAAGCTGCACAACAGTTTTTTTTTTTAACATTGATTATAATAAGACATCTTTCTTGAACACATATTGGAATGATTTCTGAAGGATCGTGTGACAATGAAGACTGGAGTAATGGCTGCTGAAATTCACCTTTGCCATTACAGAAATAAATTAAATGTAAAAAATATATTAATAGAAAATGGTTATTTTAAATTGTAATAATATTCCATAAAATTACTATTTTTACTGTCAGTTTTTAAATAAATACTGTATGCATTCTTGGTGGGCTCAAGAATCTTTAAAAACATTAAAAGAATCTCAAACTTAATGGTTTCACAAAACATAAAATACATACTTTGGTTACAAATGATTGCTGTCCAGCCATCTGGGCAGTCGCAACCATCTCTGTCAACGTTACACAGTCCTCCATTAGAGCAGTCGTCACACGTCAGGCTGCAGTCGTGGCCAAATGTCCCATTCAAACACACTGTGACAAGACAACAGTAAGATTAACAAGAAGCAAGAGCCACTAATAATAAATAAAGACATTTGACTCAACGACAGACCAAATTTCTCAGAGAGGGTGCCATCTGCTCGCAGCTCTCCAAAGCCATCGTCCTCATAATCGTGAAAGCGCTCCAGGGGTTGTGGGTAGTCCTGGAGGAGAGTAAGATGAAGGAGAGGTCTCTCAGCCACCACTGGACCGGACAATTCCTCAACTGCTCTCTCCAGGGCTACACAGAACAGAGAGAGAGAAGTAGATGTATTGACATGATCAATGTTGTCTTGCTGTTACACAACCTATGTAAGTAATAATGTCTTATTATTGAAAAAAAAAAAAAAAAAAAAAAGCCTTAGATGATTAGATATACTGTAGTATCTTACTGAATAGTTTTATTAGCTGGCTGGACAATATGCTGCTCATTGGACAGATAATTATCAAATACCAAAATGCACATTCTTTTTTCACATGCCCATGAGCTTTCACAAAGTGGTTGCTAGTCTTCCCAGAGCCCATACAGGTATATTTTCGATCAAATAAATGCAGCCTTGGTAAGCATAAGAGTTCTTTCTAACACATTTAACTTACCAACCCCAAACTTTGTTCAATGCTAGTGTAATTAAATCAATGAATAGCACAGCTATGAAACTCTCCATGCATTCAAATTGGTTCATTCAATTCATTCAATTCAATGTTCCCATATCAGAACTATAAAGATACAAATTAAATTAAAAGTTTAGCATTTATTTTACAAAATTATTACCATAAATAGTTGTCTGGAATACTCGACTCTGATTGGTTGGCATTCTGAGGTCCAGTATTTTTGTATGATGGCCTCTAAACTATTTGACTATTTACTAATAAACTGCTGTATATTTCCCAGCCAACCCATTTCCTATACTGTGCTTTAAAGTCTCTTTGCTCTTCATAAATTAAAATAAAATATAATTATCGCAAAACAAACACCTTTCATGATTTAAGTGATGTACAGTACATACTGTAAGGTTTATTTTGCACTATGACCAGATGGTTGTATTGCTGTGTATTCGCTGAACACAGAATGTTGTGATTGACCAATCAGGATCAAGTATTCTAGACAGCTGTGTTATAAAGCAATCCTATTGCACTCCACACACAGTAACTGATATCCACTGTGCCCTCATGGTATACTTACGAATACAGGAGTGTCTGTCCTCAGCGAGCCGGTTTCCAAACTCACAGAAGCAGTGATAGGAGCCAGCTGTGTTCTGACAAGTGTGCTCACAGCCCCCATTATCAGACAGACACTCATCCACATCTAGACACCAGTGGAAAACACAACACTCAACGTGATACAATGTGACTGCACTGTGATGTAACTACCACTGTCTATTATTATAGCACATTGACAGTAAATGATATGTCTCCTCGCTCCTCTTTAATAGTCGATCAGCAGTAAACAGGTTGTGAAGTACCATCACATCCACATCCGTCAGTGTTGAGTCTGTATCCTGCCCTGCAGTAGCATTCATAACCTCCGGGGTAGTTTGTGCAGTCCTGCTCACAGCATGAAGTTCCCTCCTCACATTCCTCCAAATCTTAAACAAAAAAAGCAGTACATAAAGTGAGGCCACAAGCCATCGGCATGTATTAGGACTCTGAAGACTGAGTATTTCCATAAGTACATTTCCAGCTATGAAGAGGGGTCGTTATTTGGAGAGACCAGCCAGAAAAATGCAAAACCTACGACTGCTGAGATCCAGCTGGCTGACATTTACTTTCGTAGTAAATAGTCATTAATACTCAATGAGGAATGATGATTTTAAATGTTTATCAGTGCAGTTGGATACACGTACAGTCGAATCTAAGAGACTGCACACTCACCCAAACATGTTTTGAGGTCCTCTGCGAGCTGATAACCCTGGTTACAGCGGCAGATGGGTCCAAGTGTGCCGTGCTGACAGTGGTGTGAACAGCCACCATTATCTGAGTTACAGCTATTAACAATCTCCATTTCAATACCTATAGAGAGTTAATAATAGAAAGAAACAATTGTTCAAAAAAATGATTATGAACATAGCATGAATGTCATTACATTAGATAATAAAGAAGCCAACTATGTGTAATTTATTTCAAAATTTGTTTTGTTGGACACTTTATGGTTGTCAAATGTTAATGGACCATGTTCATTGTAGTTAATAAATCAATATCAAGGGCAGGCAAAGGCCAATATCATGAGCATTGATACCAACACTACCAGTATTTTCAATCAGTCAGATGCTAATGGATCAAATTCATTGATAATTACAGAACATAATGAATTTTAACTTCTAAGCTTGTCTTTCATAATTTTCTTGCATGTTCAGATGAGAAATAGTTCTTATCGTAATATAATGCTACAAAAAGACATTTATAATGTTGCAAATGATTTCCATTTTAGATTAATGCTGTTCTTTTTAATTCATCTTTCTACATATTAAGAATCGTAAAAATAAAATGTATCAATGTTTGCATAAAATATTGATATTTTTTATATTTTTAAGAACAAATGTTTCTCCAACACCAAATCAGCATATTAGAATGATTTCTGAAGGATCATGTGACACTGAAGACTGGAGTTATGATTGCTGAAAATTCAGAATAAATTACACTTAAAAATAAGTAATAATTCACAATATTACTGTTTTATTGCATTTTGGATCAAATAAATGTAGCCTTGGTAAGCATAAGAGTTCTTTCAAAAACATTACATTTAAAAAACTTTTTAACGGTAGTGTAGAGAAATCACTTGCTTATCCAATAAGTATGATCAATTCTCTTGATTCAATAACATTATTAAAAGTATCAATACTTCACACTTAACTCACCGACCTCTACTTTTTGAGACCACTGGGGTATGTTTCTGTGCTTTTCTGAACCTTGCTTAGGTAAAGGTAACTCACGGTAGCATTTCCTGCCATCAGAGCCCAGCTCGTATCCCGGACTGCAAATGCATGAAAAAGAGCCCAGCGTGTTCCGGCAACTGTGAGCACACGCTGCCAATCTCGTTTCACACTCATCGACATCTGAAACACACCAGTTACAAGCTACGGATGACATGTTGCCTTTTTCTATTTATACAGACGTCTAATTAGATGAGAACCCCACTTCGGATTTGTTGAGTCACTTTCAGTCGGACAAACAGACATTTCTGCCTCTTACAATCACTTAAGCATTAACTGGTTCCATCATGGACTTCAGAGTGGAAATCTCTGCTCACTGTCTCACTGAGAAGGTGAACCACGTTCTACAGCTTTCAGACATCTAATCAAACACAGTGCTTCCACTGTTCTCACACCATGGGAAAGAAACTGCTTTTAAAACTTTGGAAACAGAGGATTCGGCAGATGAGAGAGCATTTAATACTTTCCATGACAGTGTAACTGAACCCTAGCACAATGGAAAAGCTCTTTACTGCTGCTGTCAGAAGCTTTTACCTTCACAGCTCTTCTGGTCCTGGGCCAGCGTGAAGCCTTGGTGACAACTGCACACAGCTTGACCGGCATCACTGCGACATAAGTGCATGCAGCCGCCGTTCCTCTCCGCACATGGGTTCCTCACTGAAACACATGCCGTTTAAGTCAGATCTTATCAGTCATTTCAGTGGCTGTCTCCCTCATGCACACAAACCCTCATTATCTTGTCAACACCGTCCATGTAATACACAAACATAATTTCTGAATTCCCATATTTCCCTGGCCAGCTCTGTTGCCTCAGTCCCATTATGACATCAAACACATCATACATATACAATGCAATTTTGAAACCCTTTGGAGGATAGATTTCATCCAGAATAAATAAGGAAAGAAAAAGGTGTTTTTTAACGTATGACGTGATACTGCATCAGAGAGCATCAAATAATGTCAGGTTTATAACAGCCATAAACTTGGCTGGTCTATGGCGCAGTCTATTTTCAGCTCCTTAAAATAGCATTGAGGTGAACACACCTCTTTTTTAGGCCAGCACGCCCATGGGTGCACAAATGGGCGCAAATGCATTTGCTAATTAAACAACGTGGTGCTAGATGGGAAAATGCAAACGGCGCCAGGCTGAAACTAGCAAACACACTTACACTGTGCATTGCGTGAATCATTGAATCATTGGTTCCACCGATTCATTTGGAACTATTTTATCAAGAAATCAGTGAAAAACAGTATGTATAAAGAGTAGAATGTAGAATTCATAGTATTCATAAGACATAAGTGTAAAACGCCCGGGTTAAACTATACAGCACAGACATTTCTATCATTTGTAAAGTAAGCTCTTCATTAGATATAGTACTGAGACAGTACGTGATTTTGGATGCAGCTAGTGCCTTTGTGAGTGAGCCATTGAATCATTTACTCAAGCGATTTGTTCAAAATCACAGATTCATTTACCAACGTCAATCCTGTGTGTTGTCCTGAGACACATAACCTTTAATTTTGCTTTTACTTCATGTCATATAAATATGATATATTGAGTTTAATCTTTTTTTTTTTTTTTCATATTTGACCATCTTTACCATCAGATACCATTGCTGTAGCATTGCACAACCATAGTTGTTTTTGTAAGGATTGTCTAAGTATTAAACTAGTATAAAAACTTTTTTTCCCAAGAATGGTCTGTACTTTGATCACAACAGTATGAAAACTTTGTTATTGATTTGCTGAATTGCACTGTCCACTCTCTCACGAACACAGATGCTAGCATGTTTTTTGTCAATGTCAAACAGATACTAGTTACACAATACCATACTCATTCTCTCTGTCCCTTGTTCTTTCCCTTTGTCTTCACTTAACTCCCAGTGGTAACACTTCATAGGGGAACAGTTGGCTCTGGCGAGTGTCAGGACATTGGATCTGTGGGGCTGTGAACAGTGTATGTGAATTTTGGCAGACACACTGGAATTGGCACAGTGTTTGCCAAGATGATGATGCTGTAGTCTGAATAATATAAGTGTTTCTCTGTGAAAACTGCTATTTAAAGCAGGCCAAGATGCACAGCGGTTTCAGATATTGCTGTTCAAGTGACTCACACTGCACTAAGTGAGGTCTGTTTGGAAGTTCATAGGTACTGGAATCCTTGACCCCGTGATTAAGGTTAGTAACTGCTCTTGAGCTGTAACACTTTTTTGATAGTAAACAAATTCAGTCTAAAGTTGGTCATTTGTAACTCAACGTTTGCATGGTTGTGATACAGTAGTCCAGCTTCATATGAATTGATTCAGGACTGATACAGATACTAAGTCAAAGTATCCAAGGCAGTTGCCAATATCTCTAAAAAAACAGCACATCTGGGTTTTAGAGATGTTGATCACTTTCTTTAGCTTCCACTTTTCTGCCAAGAACCCTTCCATCCACATACGTCCAAGAGCTACATACTGACTTTATTACATAGCCTTAGACCAAAGCTTTTCCTACTTTCATCCTCTTGTCAGCATGCTCTTTGACTAATAGCATGTTATATGCACTGGCAGGAGATTTTATGGACATCATGAACATAACAAAGCTTTCAGAAGGTAAAGAGTTTAAATAAATAAACCTGCTTTTACACCCTGCTGAAATGAACGTGTTGACCAACATGAACTTCCATACTTGTCCAGACTGGTTAGCACTAGTCTGTTGCTGGACTAGAGTCCAAAACATATGATATTTGTGTTCACATTGCTTTATTAAAGTCTTATATTAGAATTACTGTACAAAACATGAGGCTATCTAAGTAAAACAACTAAGTAAAGTAAGTTGAACATGGTACAGTACCTTGCTGTTTTGAAACAGTAACAATAAAGCATCATCTGATGTTAATTTTGGTAGATTTTTCAACAAAACTGAGCACCACAAACTCGAGCCATTGTTAGATGTCAAAATTATATACTTGAAGAGCAAAACTCACTTCTACAGCGCTTCCCATCAGCTGTGAGCTGGTACCCATGTCTGCAGCGGCACTGGAAGTGAACTGGAGAAAGTTGGCTACATTCATGCTCACAGCCTCCATTATTCACTGCACAGGATAGGACAGCTGTGGGAGGAATAAGGAATAAGAGAAACGGCCGTTAAGATGTGTGTGTAATACGGAGCCCCGCACATGACATGCAAGAAAAAATAAATAAATTGTGTGCACGATTTACTGATTTGTTCCCTCACTGTACTAAAACGTGCACACGATTACTATTGTGTTTCCTCGATTTACTATTGCGTTACCTCGATTTGCTAAATTGTGCACACAATTTATAAATCGAGTGAATGAAATAGTAATGTGTGCACAATTTAGCAAATCGAGGGAACGCAATAGTAAATCGAGGGAACACAATAGTAATCGTGTGCACGTTTTAGTACAGTGAGGGAATTAGAACATTGTGCACATGATTTAGCCTAATATTTTTTTCCTGCATATATATATATATATATATATATATATATATATATATATATATATATATAAAAATAGCATATACACACACACACACACATAATTATAATAGTAAACATAAAAGAACGATATAATAGATTATTATATAAATACCATTATCTCTTTTATTTGTCTTCTCACTTTATATAGCACATTTGCTTTAATTACATCAGTAATTTTGTTTATATTGGACTCGGTTAATGCCGCACATCTGGATTTTAACATTTTTCTTGCGGAAAAGTTCAAACAGCAGGAACACTTTCAGTTCACAGTATGGTGCGGGTCAGTTAACAAACAGATTTGTTACAGATCTGAAGCCTGTCCACTGACACCGACGCCATTCCAAGACACTGATCTTTCTTTTTTTAAACATTTTCTGTTTTAGCAGACTGTGGGGTTTGGTTATTTGCTGTATCGTTATTCAACACCTGGCCATGCTAAAGACAAGCAGCCAATAACATGATGTTGGCACCACAGCTAAATGTATATAGGGTTAATTACTTCATTTGACTTGACAATTAATCTTTGAACATAATGTGCAATTTGCTTGCTTTTATGCAGTGCTGTAACCTGCTGAATATAACATCAAGGTCTGATATGAATCAGTTTTGGCTTTTCCATAAAAAAAACTTATATTTCGATGAAAGCTTGATGATTTTATAATCCACTTTAATTAAAATTAGTGGATTTTATTAGAAGATTTCAATATCCACTCTTTAAATAAATATTTTCTCTAGTAATAGAAAAGAATGTAGAACAATCTTTGAATGGTCCTGTCACAAGCATTCTTCACTTATCATCCAAAATAGTTCCAAGCAATTATTTTCGGAAGCTGAATCATTCAGTGAAAACAGTTCACTGCAAATGGACCATTTTTTCCCAGATGACTGATATGAAGCTTTGATGGAAAAACAAGCAGTCTCTCATCGTACTCAAGTGTTTGGATTGTGATGCTTGGCGTTGTTGCCATTCTTCAGTTTTTCAAAAAGGATAGTCATCTCAGGACAGAAACCAATCATAACATTCAGCAAAATACCACTAATTAGCTTTGACATGCTCTATTTAAAAGCCATCTGGTGTGGTGATAAGAGATTAATCTGCGTGGATGACTGAAAACACTCTGAACACCCAGTAACCTGTACTGTTTAATCTTAGATCATGAATACCTAGATGCCTTTGGAATAAATCCTGAGATGTGCAAGATTTCAGACAAAAGACTGGTGCATTCACTCTTTCATTACTTGTTTCTAATGATGCAGCAGGAGGTGGATGATGTCCTAATGTCAGTGGCATTCCAGTCTGTCTGCTCCACCCTTTTCCTGTGAATGTTCACTCACCTCTTTCATCAAACAGGGTTAGGCAAATGTTACAGCTGAGCTCCAGATAAACACATACACTTAATGTAGTCTCAATTCACTGGCCATTTGATTCTTCACAGAGGCTCTTTCTATACAGTAAGTCTGCTGTTGTACTGCTGTTAATACAGTAAGTACATTTGAGGATCAAATAATCACTTTATTTTTCAAATTTTGTAAGATTAGTAGCATCAAATCTTTAAAAGAGTTTAATTTGAGGCACTTAGTAGCAAGTAAAACATATCTAGGAGAAGAACGGCATGTTTTGCTTTGTTTTCTAAATTACTGTCCATTAGGCTTCCCACAGCTTATTTAGGTTTTAAAATTTTTAAGGTTTTGAAAGTCTTTTATGCTCACCAAGGCTGCATTTTACAGTATTTGTCAAAAACAGTAAAACAGTAAAACAGTATTATGAAATATTATGAAATGTTAAATAACAATTTAAAATGTATTCAAAATAGCTTATTACAAATGTAAAATGTAATTTATTCCTAAGAAGTTTAATTTTCGGTGTTACATGATCCTTCAGAAATCATTCTTCATGCTTAAGAAACATTTGTCATTATTATCAATGTAGAAAACTTTTGTGCTACTTAATATTTTTGCATGATTTTTTTTTGTTAATATTCTGCAAGAACATTTGTATTTTTTTTTATGACTAAATAAGATTTATTTGAAATAGCAAACTTCTATAACATTTTAAATGTCATTTTTTAAATTAATTTTAATGCATTTTCTTCTGAAAAAAAGTAAAAAATTTATCATGTTCTGTAAATCTTGATCCCAAATCCTTGAACAGTATGTCTACATGTTAATGTACTCATTACTTTCAGATTTAAAGACATTCTAATCACAGTCTATAAACATTTTAACTGGTTTCCAGTGTTTTCTGTAAAACCTTCAGCAGAGACTGCTGAATATTTATTTGAAAAAAAAACAAACATCCACATCAGTCTATCATTTTAAAGTGATATATTTCAGAAAAGCATAACGGACACATGAAAAAAAAATAAAAATAAAAAAATGCATTGATTTGCACTAACAGAATGTGATCACCATTAAATTTCTCACCAACGCAAGGAGGATAATACTCCAAACCACAAATCTTAAGCCAACGAAGACACTTGCTATCACATGTCTTCAATGAACAGTCTATATTTCAGCAGTGAGACTAAATATATACTGTCATAACAGGCATATCTGTCATCCTCAATGAGGAGGAGTGAGCCGACTCTCCTCAAAAATCCTTCCATATAATTTGAACAGTAGCAAAAACATATTTGAAAATGTCATATAAAATCCTATATAATCAGACAATTGTCTCTCTCTTCAAATCAATTATCAAATAAAAGTGATCATTTGTTGAAACAGGATCATTTTATGAAGTGGTTTAGTGGGAAAGTGGTTGAAAAAAATAAAATATCTTTACATTTTGGTTATGAGAGTGTGTCTGATAAAGGATCATGAAAATCCTTAAGTGAATTAAAAATAATTAAGGGTTTATCTGTCGGTCATAAATAATTCACAACTTAATAAGCTCCTGGAACGAGGTATCGGCAAGATTACCAACTTCTCAAATGACTGTTAACTAAAACCAAATGATCCTGGATAAAACCCTCATTGAGTAATTAGTGGCATCTGTTTCTGGTTTAATCTAGTGTTCCATCCCACTCAGCTTTGATTCAGATTGTGGTTCTACAGAGTTGGTTTGATAGCGGAAAAAACTGATAAATGAGCCTGAAGCCTGACTGGAGCTCAAAGCCCTGGACTCTTCAGGTCTCTCGAGAAGGTAACTGATTTAGCTGCTGATTCAGCTAAAGCAGAATGAATGGCAATTCTGCTACTGCATCAGACTCTCAGCAAAGTGAACAGATCCCAGAAATGCATCTGGAAAACAAATGGCATTTGCTTTTTTCCCATGTCAAACTGCCTTGAAAATTAAAAGGAATGTTCTCAGTTTAATACAAGTTGAGCTCAATCATCAGAATATCTGACAAGCAGTTGATTACGATTGCTAAAAATTCATTGTTGTTTTTTTTTTTTTTTTGTTACAACAGTATTTCAGTGTTTTTATTGTTAAAACTAAATTGAAACAAAGCTGAAATTAAATAAAATTTAAATGTTAAATTAAAAACTTTTTGGAAAAGTTTTAGAAACTTTCAGAAAAACTTAGAAGTATGGCCTGGCAACAAACAAGTTTAAATAATTAATACTAAGATTACTAAAACTAATATAAAAATTAATTCTAAAAATTAATCTAAACAGAAATATATATATATAAAGTGTAAACTAAAGTTAAAATGAAAATTTTTAATATAAAATTTAAGCTAATTCAAAAAAAAAAAAAAAAAAATATATATATATATATATATATATATATATATAGAGAGAGAGAGAGAGAGAGAGAGAGAGAGAGAGAGATGATATATTTACATGATAAGTAAAAATTTATAACCTGAATGTACTGTAAGTCGCTTTGGATAAAAGTGTCTGCTAAATGCATTAATTGAATTGAATTGAATATATATATATATAATATACAATAGTATTACAATACTAAAATAACTGCTGCATTTTTCTTTTTTCTTTAGGTTGTTGAAACTATTTTATGGTAATGAGGAGCATATCACAGATGCTACTGAATACCCAATTGCATGTATTAATTATCCAAAACATTTCTTTAATGATTTATTCAGTAATCTGATGAAATGTCATGCACTTTACACAAATAAAACTGGGTGTTTGGAAGTAATCTGGCAAATCTCAGAGCCGAGAGTCCCAATTCCAACCCAAGACCACACACTGAAAAACACAAGATTATAACCATATTACAAGGAAAGAAAGCTACAACATTTCCAAAATAATTTCCAAATGAAAGTCTTCTTCAGCTGACATGTGGCATCCCAGCTGCACGGAAGATGAAGCACAGGACTCGCTGTGCAGCATAGCATTGGCTTTGAAGAAGGTATTTGACTGGAATCATCATGGTCATTTTTATTTACTATGCTCTGTGAAATGTTTTCAGAGTTTCTATAAAGAAATTCCTGAGCTCTGGAATGGTGCTGCAAAATCCATTGTTATTGCCACATATTTGGAAAACAAAACCCATATCCAAACACCATTAGCTGAAATGATATACTTGCAAGAACTGTTTATTCCCAGAGGGTTTTCCTTTGAAAACTGAATTGTTGGGTTTCACCTGAAACGTTCCACACCATATTCACATTTGAATAGATGGATGTGATGGTCTGATAGTGGGCCTGGCAAGAGAACAGTTGGGTCCTGGTCTGGTCTCTCTCAAAGGTCCATCACAAACTCACCATGACAAGACCCATACAGTACAGAGCAGTAGCAAACCTTCCACTATTAAAAAAACAAGAGGCTCTTTGATTCCCCCTCATTCACAGAGCCTATGGAGACCCCTGCTAGCTTTGAAGAGAAACCCGTTCTAAGCAACTTTTCTTAGGCTGTGATGATTACACTGTCTAAACGTTTGGATGCAGGCCAGTGTGTCAGCTCTCTGTCAGTCACCTCTCTCTCGAAAGACTCACCTATGCAGGTGCGGCCATCAACGTGCAGACGAAACCCCGGGTTGCACTCGCAGTAGTACGAGCCTCTGGTGTTCACACACCTATGCTGGCAGCCTCCGTTGTGAACCTGGCACTCGTCAGTATCTGAGGAGGAAAAAGCAAACACATGAGGCCACGTGTTGGAATGTGGTTTGATTCTTGCACAAGTTTTCAAAGCATTCACCTAATGCGAGCTAATTTTTCTCATCACATTTTCATTAACATTATGTTTTTAGTAAAAAAAAAATATATATTGTCATAATGCACATTTTTCCTCCTTTTTATTGCTTTAGAAATCAGAAAACCCTTAATCAATTAGCAATTCTGTTAGTAATTCATTAATGATATTACAGGATAGTTCATTCAAAAATATAAATGTATTTATGACCACACACACACATTATGGGGGCACTCCATAGACATAATGTTTATATATATATACGGTTGACATGTGTCATGTAAATGCTGACAATTTCATATTTGGGCAAACTATCCATTTAAAACTGCTTGTAGGCAACTCAAACAGCTATTAGACTAAGTGCACTTGTGAAAATTTAGAAATGTGCAATCTGCACATAATGAAGATCTCAGAGTGAATAAGCTCTTTGTGTCCTGTCAGACTCAGGCCGTAGCTGGCAATCAGCCTGACCTTTAAAGTCAGGGTGCCTATGCTTAATAGAGTAACAGAGCTTTTCCCAAAGCAGAACAATCAGTAAGGATCAATGTTGGCAATCTAAATCACGGGATTCATTTTTTGTTAAATACTTATGGTGCATTTAAAGGTCAAAACACTGCCATAACATATGGCAGCATTATAACAGTTAAGTGAGTTTGAATCGATTTGATATTTTGAAAGGAAAAGCAAGTATGTTTGACTCAACACAGTCTACCTTCATTACTCTCATTTCATACTCAATTTACATTCATGCCCGGTTGGGCATTAGGGTTTGAGTGTAAATAGTGACATAAATTTCATTTTTTATTTTAACTACTCAATTCATATACTCCTTTCACATGGCTGCTTGTCGATCAGATATATTTCCAAGACATACAGTGAACCATCAGAAGATTTTCTCTAGTACTTCTTTTAATCCTTTTTATCAATAAATGAATTGGCTATTGAACGTTTTGGACAATTAATGGAGGACTGAATAATATTTTAAAGTATGCTAACTTTTTCAACCTCCCTAGAACATATGCAGAAATGTCCAAGATTCAGTAAGCAAGAATTATTTCCCGGACAAATGATACCAATACGTCCAAATATATTTACTGTAGAGCCAGAGAGAATTATAGCTTTTGGATGCATTGAAAAAATAGAAGAATCCAAGGAAAGGAGAATTTAAAGTATGAGCTATTGCAAACTATAATAGGATATACCCATAAATGCTTATATTTTGGAGATACATTTTAACAAATCAGACTCATTTATACATAGTCCAGTTTGACCTCCACAAGTATTCCTATTCTGTTATAAAATATTGTCCTGTAAAGAATTAATGTGTGAAGGTGGTTTAAGTTCATTTAAGCATGCACCGTTCATCTTCAGATCATTATATGTGTATAAAAACTTGATTTTGTTTTTATAACTCATGCCTTAAATGATCATTTCAAGCAACCACCACTAGCCAGGGAGATGGAAGTGATGGTCCACTTATCTGAACCTTAAAACTTTACACCAGGCATTTAGACAAAAAATAGAGAAAGGTGTGATATATTGTAGCTAAATATGCTACCCTACAGAAAAAGTATCTTAGATTGCAAATTTATCATAATAAATCAATATTGTAATGGTGTGTCTTGTTGCTAGGTGGATTGTTTTCTTCTTTGTAACGGACTTGTTTTTAGCAAAAGCTTAAAGCTAATCTACAAATTTAAATCTCAAATCGGTACTTTATGTCCACGTATTTATTTATTTGGTAAGAAGTAATGAAATAAGTGGGATAATATCCAGTCAGCTGCTCATTATCCCAAAATAATCCCCTTCAGGGTGAGCAGACCGGCTGGCTGTACATTATCTCTTAGTTATTTAAACCACAATGACAAAATAACAACAAATCTGGTTTCGATTTGGATGACGGTTAAAGCAGCGGTTTATAGGCTGATTTTCAATATTTCAATATTTCCTTTTAATAACGGTTACTAATGAAGGATAATTTTTGTTTTGTTGCCAGACAAACAACTACACTGCAAATGGAATGTAATAGCCTGCAGCCAAGAACTAGATGAAATCCATATTTGATTCAGAATAAACAAGTGATTATCTGACACAAGGGACACATGCTTGATATGATATAAACAGAGGACAAAATAGCACCATGAATATAAATCTAAATAAATATTAAGGGTATGCACTGAAGAAAAAAATGGTGGTGAAACAATAGTCAATTTAACAAATAATTATAAAGAAACATGTTACAATAAATATACATTACAGTGTACTTTTTGTAAGTTAAAATACTTTCTCCTGTCTCTGCTTATATTTATATTTGTCAGCAAAGACATTTCACAACTGTTTGTATCCTTGCTCACAGATAGTCCAGCGTGGTGCATGATGGGTGTTGAAGTTTGTTTGTTTTTTGCCAAAGCCCTTTTTTTCTGTTCTCTCTAGTCATGCAGCACCAAAGTCATGTTTCTACTGCATAGAGACCCACATTTTATTAAATTTCCATCTTGTAAGCGGTGAACTACCTCTTTAATATAACTCTGTTCAACTGTCTTCATTTAAGTTTAACTTTTTAGTAAACTCCACAAGTTTGTGTTAAACCTGATGATCATGTTCTCCAGAATGATTTGAGATCCAAATCTTGAGCTTGAATGGAAACAAGCACATCTGACTAAATGTACAGTTGCTGACATAATCAATGCCACAAATTTGCTTTGTGACCTAGAAAAAAAGTGCAGAACCTGACATTTCTTTTTCAGTTAAGGTCAACCCTTGTGCTTATTTCCGGGAAAAAAATCTCAGAACTTCAATGTGGTCTCAGACTTCTGGATCCCACTGCACACAAGGTAATAGGGAAACCCACATTTCAACCAAAATAACCAATGTTATGTTGTTTGGCCCTCAAAGTCCTGCAGTTATGTGAGGTGCAGCTGGGATACTGCAACTGAATCAGAAGGTGAAATCAACGACATATGTGAGCTCCAACGCCTCAGGTCTACAGCTTCTTATCATGAGAACCTCTGAAACATTGAGTTCAGAAGTTTAGCAAAGATCTGGCTTGATATCATAGATGCAAGCCACGCTTTAATCTTCCATTACCTATATATTACAAATATCACAGGCTTTTGTGAAGACTATCACATTCAGTTTGCCAGGTTAAAATGTGTGGTTCTGTGATGCCAGAATCTAAGTCTGTCTTCCACATTGTTGGATTAAAGAAGGCACATCAAATAGCAAATCAGGAAGCAAAAAGTTAGTCCAATATTCATAAATAAAGAGGATCAGAGGAATATAGAAATGAAAAATAATGGACATCTCTGACTGCAGACTGATTATGCCAAGCAGCCTGTCTTTTATCCAAAACACTTTTTCCTTAATCTTTCATTCTGTGTAAGAAAGAATTACCCTGGAGCATGTTCTTTTAAGACCAGCTGCCCGTTTAAGGAAAGGAAAGGAAAGGAAAGAGACCACTAATTCTGCAAGAATTTGCAAAACAGGAAAGGTTTGGGGTCAAATTTATTCAGTAAGGATGCATTAAATTGATAGTGAAGACATTCAGAATGTTACAAACTATTTATTTTTCAAGTAAATTATGCTCTTTTTAACTTTCTATGTAAAAAAGAATCAAAGAATCATGGGGAAAAAAATATGACAAGTTTCTACAAAAGAAATTACCAGCAATACTTCAACATTGATAATAAAAATAAATATTTTTAGCAGCAATTCAGCATGTTAGAATGATTTCTGAAGGATCGTGTGACACTGAAGACTGCAGTAATGATGCTGAAAATTCAGCTATGAAATCACAGAAATAAATGCATTTCTAAATATATATTACAAACATATTATTTAAAATTATATTTCACAATATTACTACTTTTACTGTCGTAAACGAATGCAACCTGGGTTATCCTTTAATTTCTTTCATTTTTTTTGCCCACAGTTAACAAAAATCAACTTCTATGACACATAAAATAATTGTTGAGTCAACTTTAAAAAAAACTTTGTTTCCCTGCTGCCTTAAAAACTTTTTGTTATCCTAATTTTGAGGGCCAATACACTTTCATTTTCTTGTTGACTGAACCATTTATACAGAAAAAAATAATTATGTCTAAAATAAAAAAGAGACTTGGCATGGTAGAAAATGTGATTTTCCTTCTTATCACTGTAATGAATTCTAAGATGACAAATGCTGGAAGCTAAAGTCAGTTAACTCTATTAAAGCAAACTTAAGTTGTTCCATTGATTGGTTACATTCTGAGTCTGACAGTCTCCCTTACACTCCCAAACCCTCAATTTAGAGCAAATCCATAAACACAGCCTAAGTCTGTCACTGAAGTGCAAGTGAAATATTACTTGGAAAGACTAAGTTCTTAAAATTGCATAGTTTTAATTAGTTGCAGGTTCCTAAATCCTAAAACAAAACATTAGCCTTTCTTATAGTATTTGGCAAACACTAATGTACCAGCTTATTATTTGTTTTACTACACATCTGACATCTGTTCAGTGAAGGCATTATCGTCTCCAGTCCTTCACATTGAATTATGAGTGCTGAAAGACGCTCCTTCAGTCACAGCCAAGATGTTACCAAATCATACAGCATGACTGAGTTTCAAGCGTTTCACCACATTCCAGCTCTCAGAAGTAAAAACAAAACCAAAACCACAAAATAAAATAGCAAAAACCTGAAAATCTAATGCTAAGTAACAGTAAAGGTTATTCCCTTCACCAGGCGGAATCAGTTCCCTGAATCAACAATCCAGTAACACTCACCTGCCCCCAGATGTCCTGTGTTGTACCCCTGATATCGACCAAAGCAGGTGTAGCAGTTCCTGTGATAGTAGCGGTAACGTGTATTCCCAGCACCCGAACATGGGACCAGCTGAGTCCAGAAAGTCAATATGAGCACTATCCTCAGCCAATCGGACGGCATTGTCCAAGCAGAACGTGTTATAGACCTCACTCAAACAGAAAGAAATAAGAACCAGCTAACAAAACAGGATAAACACACTCTCAGCATGTCCATTATGTAACCGAAGAGAACAACTGCTGCTGTGGGCTTGAGTAGCTATTTAAATAAGCTGTGTGTCCTGGCATCAAAATCAAGTCATTTCATTCTCTCTCGGCATTGACAGACATGTAGTTTCTCGTGGCTCTCTCCATCGCTTGTGTCCAGGGCAGGCCTCCCCAGTCCCACCCTCCTGTCTGTCTCTGCTCCTCCCTCCTCCTCTCTTAGGTATTGATGCTGAGAAGTTTACCAAATGGTGGATGAAATGTTCACTCAAAACAAAGCAGTGAACAGTGGAGGTTATCAAAAGTGTGCTGATATTCTGGTCACTTTTGCTTTTACTACATTGAGTTTTTATTTTTTTATTATGACTGTAATAAAATTAATTATGGCAACTGTTGGGTGTATTGCATTACTAAATAATTGTTACTGTACTTTAATTACTTTTTTCCTTAAAAAGTAATGTTAGGGATTGCTATTATTTTTTTCTGTAATTTGACTACTGTTACTTTTGATGAAATTGCATTAAAAACTGTATGGACTAGACCAATTCTATATAAAACAAGAGTGGATTTAACATCAAAATTTAGTATCTAATGTTACACTAAAATGTATGTTTTTAATGTAACCATTTATTACATAAAAATAATTTATGCAATTTTATATTATTAACATTGAAAGAATTTAAAGAACAGTTTCATGTCTATCCTTGTATTATTCACCTGGTTGAGGTTGATATGGGATTTAGACTTGAGTAGGATCCAGTGGGTTGTGACTAAAAATAGCTGAAATATAAAACTAGGGCTGTCAATTAGAATGTAAAGAAATCACTTTATTTTGCAGATGAATTTTGCAGCAGAATATATGTGCTGCTTTACACTCGCAGTATATTTCTAAATGATTTCCATTGTAATATAAGTTAAAAAGTGACACATTTCTGATTTGGTGTCAGAAGCTTTACTGATGAGGCTGTTGGTGTAAATAAGATAATTAAAGAAAAAATTAAATTAAAATTGCCCACAAATAAAACTAATACTACACATGGACCATTGCTACTGAATTTGCTTGTAAATCCAGCAAAACCAGGAAAACATTTGAAAAATCCATTATTCAATGATTTTATGCTGATTGTAAAAGATAGGCTTGCTTCAGTTTTGCATATGAACGACAAATGAAACGCACCTGCTCGTTTTATTTAGTTTGTTTTGGTTTTTGCTGGAACCAAAATCACTGATCCTAAAAACAATACATCAAACTAAACTGATCATAAACTCAGTCCTACTCAATTTCAGTCGGCTTCACAAGGAAGTTCTTTTGTGGAGACTGACAGTACAAAAACAATCACTTCTCCTACATAGATCTGATCTCTGAGTGTCCACATGTGTCGTGAGAGAGTACAAGACAGACATGGTCCAGTATAAACTCACAGAGCAGATACAGCGCACTGCCTCAAATCTGCAAAAGTGATTGAGGGGTCAGGAGCAGTTGCGATTGATTCTGGTTAATATCAGTGTTGGGGAGTAACTAGTTACATGTAACGGCGTTACGTAATTTAATTACAAAATTAATGTAACTGTAATTAGTTACAGTTACTAAGAAAAAATGAGTTATTAAATTACAGTACTTATGAATTTTTTAACGATTACAAAGGGGATTACATTTGAATATTTACACACATCCACATACAGATTTAACTGATTTTTTTCCCAAATTGCACTGACTATTCTAAGACATACGCCCTAATAATTTCCGGGATGCGGAAACACAGTCTGGTTCGTAGAATCCAGTCAGAAAAATGGAATGCCTAACGAGGACGGAATATGCCACATTTTGGATGACTAAATCAAAAGTAGGTCAGTACAGAATCAAAACATGACATGGACTGGTGTCTGTGAATATCAAGCCCCCAAAATGCAATATATGACTCCTGCACGTTCTGCGTGTCAGTTGAAATCACGCGCGGACTGGACACCGGGAGAACCGGGACAATTCCCGGTGGCCTGCCAGCTTCCTCAGTCTACCTCAACTTGTCCCAATATTTTAATATCATTATTGTATAATTGCCTGCCGAATGTACTAAAGCGATCATTTGCGAATCCGCCATTTGATAATTAAATCTCTAATAAATCTGTTAGTCGTGACTCGCGCGCTCTCCGCGCCTCCGCCAAAAAAGTTTGATCAGACTCCAAGTAATCAATGCGAAAGAGAGATAAAAGAGTGGACTGTGGAAGCGCACAGCTGGAACAGAGAAGCAGAACTACTGTTCAGGGTTTCAGGTCAGTTTAATCTGTAAAGATGCTTTTTTTTTTTTTTTTTTTTATCAAGCAGCAGCACGTTGTTCATCAGTCATCACTCAAAATATATAAAGGACATCATTATTAGGGCCCGAGCACCGAGGTGCGAGGACCCTCTTGTATCTGCTTTGTTTTTTATTAGGGCTCAAGCCTGGAGGGCGAGAGCCCTATTGTTTTCCTTAGGATTATTTGTTATTAGGGCTCAAGCCCGAAGGGGCGAAGAGCCCTATTGTTCTTCTAAGGATTATTCTTGTTATTAGGGCTCAAGCCTGGAGGGCGAGAGCCCTATTGTTTTCCTTAGGATTATTTGTTATTATTAGGGCTCAAGCCCAAAGGGCGAGAGGCCTATTGTTTTCCTTAGGATTATTAGGGCTCAAGCCCAAAGGGCGAGAGGCCTATTGTTTTCCTTAGGATTATTTTTTATTATTATTATTATTAGGGCTCAAGCCCAAAGGGCGAGAGGCCTATTGTTTTCCTTAGGATTATTTTTTATTATTATTATTATTATTATTATTATTATTTTTTTCCAACGTCTCGGGGGCTTTTGGGGCCCTTAACGTGCTTAAAAAGTCTTGAAAATTGGCACACACATTGGAACCTGCGGCCATTAGGGCCGGGCAGAGACTGATACACGGGCGTGGCACAGGGGCTCTACAGCGCCCCCTGGAATATGGAGGGCCATATATCATACATTCTTGCTCGTAGACGTATGAAACTCGGTACACATATAAATCTCATCAATCCAAACAACTTTTGTATTGCATATCATAGGCTCCGCCCAACAGGAAGTTGGCTATTTAGGGTTTAGTATTCAAATTTTTCGTCAAAGTTGTGGGGGCTTTTGGGGTCCTTAACATACTCAAAAACTCTTGAAAATTCGCGCACACTTTGGAATCTGTGGCCTTTAGGAGCCTGCAGAGGCTGGGACCCGGGCGTGGCACAGGGGCTCTACGGCGCCCCCTGGAACACAGTCAGAAATGTTGATGTATAGCTCACACATACTTGCACATATTCATATGAAACTCAGTACACATATAGATCTCATCGTGCCGAACAACTTTCGTATTGCATGTCATAGGCTCCACCCAACAGGAAGTCAGCTATTTAGAGTTATGTAAAAAGCGCATGCTCTGGAATTTGAAATACTTGTCATAGGTTTTTTTCTCGATTGCCGCCAAACTCGGTCAACATGATCTCAAGACACTGGGGATGAAAAATTGCCAGGGGATTTTTGATATCTCGAACGGGTTGCTCGTGGCGAGGCGTTGAAATTATGGCAAGAAATTAGAAACAGGAAGTGTCTAATACCATCCACATACATTTCCTGATTTTAATCAAACTTCATCAGATTATTCGTTGTATAATGTCGATCGCATATATGTGACTATTAGGAGTCAAAGTTATAGCGCCACCAACTGGCAGAAGGAAGTGTGTCATTTTCAAAATGATTTGAATTCAGCATCTTATTATTACTCGATTTGCTTCAAACTTCATCAGAATAATGTTAAAACACAGCCGATATAAATCTGCAAGGGGGATATTGATATCTAAAAAATTGTTGCCGTGGCAACATGTCAAACTGGAATACTTCTCAGGTGATTTTGAGGCAAATAACATACTTAGAATTTCACAAAACTCTGAACACACATCAGTATTTCTGATAGGAACTTAAATTGTGAATGGATTTTGGATAGCTTGAATGGTTTTGCCGTGGTGATTTTTTTAAATGACCTTACAAAGGGAATCATTATTGTATTTTTAAATTGCAGCTTCCAAACACGTCAAATAATTTTTTCATACAGATGAAAAAGTCATTCTGAGGAAATATGCATAGTTTCACGACTTTACAACACTGTATGGATAACAGAAAATTAAAAAACTGTCAGACATCTCATCTCACGCTGTCCCTCTGTTTGAGTATATGTGCTTAGACTTCCATTGTCTGAGAGAAATAGCGCCCCTACAGGTTCAATTCCCGAACTTTTACTTTCACTTTTAAATCGGTTAAAAATACAAACAAATACTTAGATTTAATTCACACTGACAAGCTAAACCAACATATCTGATTATTACCGGTTCAGGGCTCATGGATAAATTATTTCTGGCCAGAGATACGTGAGAAATAGGAGAGATGAATCACCGCTGTGACCACGAGCGTCTGGAGTAAAGGGCTCAGAGAAAACGAATTTATTCCTGTTTTAAAGCTTTTAAAAATAAATTATTACAGCGATATCACACAATCAACCAATTAGAACACACCAAGAGCTAAATTAAGATGTTTTTGAACTGTTTGTGTGAAAATGAAATATTCGCGGCTGCCTATCTGAAATCACGCCTCCGATCAGCGCTTACAGTGTCGAGCTCAAAACAAACGAATTTATTCTTGTTTAAGAGCTTTTTTAAATAAAATATTACCACAAATGCACACAATAAACCCATTGTAACACAACAAGAGCTAAATGCAGGTGTTTGTGACCTGTTTAAGTGTGCAAGACTATTTGAAAGCGCGACTGGCAGAATAACATGTATCTCTGGAGCTGCAGGATTCTGCCTTTCGTCGTACGAACGAACACATCACGGACAAGATTATTTCAAAATACATAATAGCTTGGCGAATATAAACGAAAACAGCCACGTGAACATAAACTGGATCTACTGGATTTGAATATTAAAGTGACCACATTTACCACTTGCTTCTGTCTTCAATTTTAATCTATATAAAAAAGGAAACTCATTCGACTTGGCTGCTTTTTTAATGTGTGCGTATTTATTTATTTATCTTTTTATACATTTTGTATAATTTCATAGTTTGTGTATTACAATTATAAAAACAAAAATAAAATTAGCCACTCACATAGAAATAGCTTAGGCCTTAACCTTTTTCTGACAGTTTTAGGGATTTTTAAAAATCCTAAAAAAACCTTATTTGTGCTGCAAATAATAATTTCAAATTCATTTGATACTGACCTATGACATCCTGTGACATTATATTTATTTTAATTTACATAATCTCATGGATGTAACAGTAAATCTGTTCAGCTCACAGATCAATACTAAGCTGTAATGCAAGCAGAACTTTCACAAATGCTTATGAGTCATTTAAGGATTTGATAACACTGTAAAATAATGTCTAATTTGTTAACATTAGCAAATTCATTGATAACACTTTATAATAACTGCA
Organism: Carassius auratus; assembly: GCF_003368295.1. Classification (NCBI taxonomy): domain Eukaryota; kingdom Metazoa; phylum Chordata; class Actinopteri; order Cypriniformes; family Cyprinidae; genus Carassius; species Carassius auratus. The sequence goes on from NW_020528079.1 coordinate 1,958,336, forward strand.
CTCATTATTAAATAGTCAGTTCATGCTTTATAAAGCCTTGTCCCAATATCAATAGTCAGTAGTAAGCAGTTTATAAATACAGCTATAAATAGCTTGTCCTTGGTTTATAAGCACATTTATTAAAAATGAGAGTAAGTTATCTTCCTATGAAAAATAAAACACAAAAATAAACAAACAACAACACAGATTGATACAGAACTCAGAAATTTTATTGTGGATTTATGATAAAGCCTGCAAATGAATTCATACTCCTACTCATACTACTCCATACTCCTTTTTCAACATTATGCCTATATACTGAGATGTTAAATTGTGAATGGGTTTAGGATAGCTTAAATGGTGTTGCCATAGAGATTTATTAAAGTAACATAAAAAAATACAATAGATATTTTACTATATCTTTACAATTTTTCATTCTAAATCTTCATAATTTTTTATATAAGTAGAAGTCCTCATTTGAAGGAAGCACAGTAAGTTTCATAGCTTTATCACTTTCAAGAGCCAGCATAAAATTTAAACTATCATAACTTATAAATCAAGCTTGCAATTCTTAGTACCTATAATGGCCACCAGAGGGAGCTATAGGATTACTTTTAAATAATTATTGTAGAAACGAGTATGATTTAAATCATTTATAGAAATTTTTCAAAGAAAAATAATATGTATTTTATGTATTTTACTGATAAAATGACCCTCACTTAATTAGAATAACAAGCTGAAGTATTGTGAACTGTATATTAAGAATAATTCTTTATAGGCTTTATGGACAGATAACGTTTTGAGTGACTCTTGAAGGTTCAGCACCACATCCTCTTTTACCACTGTTTAAAGAATTAATCTTACAGAAAAGGTGTGAATGAATTTTGGATAGCTTGAATGGTTTTGCCGTGATGATTTTTTGAAATAATAGTAAAAAAGGAACCAGTAAATGTCTTTTTATTTTTTTAAAGTGCAGCTTCTAAACACTTAAAAAAAAAAAATGTACACATAGAAGACCAGTCATTCTGAGGCATATTTCCTCAGAATGACTGGTCTCATGACCATAGTTTCATGACTATACAACACTGTATGGATGATAGAAAATTAAAAAAAACTATCATACATCTGATGTCACTCAGTCCCACTGTCACTGTGGGTAATGTGTGTGTGTGTGTGTGTGTGTGTTAAGTGAATTAGGTGCGAAACTATCAGGGTGCATTTAGTCTCCAGCGCCAACATTTTACAGAACTGCCACTTTCCTGGAGTCTCCAGAATTACTCGGTGTCAGGCTCTGAGAGACTTAAGATTCCAAAAAATGATTTAATTAGAATACCATGAAGTATTGTGAAATACTATATATTAAGTCTTTATATATAGGCTTTATGCACAGATTAGAGTGACTCGTGAAGGACCAGCACCACCTCCTCTTGTTCGATGGTTTGAGGAATATATCTTCCAGAATCCAGGATTAAGATTTAGGAGCTCATTTTTATTCCACCTCCTTTCCTGAAAAGTCTGTCTTGCAGAATTGACTAAAAATTAATCTTCACATTAATTCCTAATTATTTTGCAATTCTTTTTGTCAGTTCTTCTTGACCTGTTTTTTTCTTCTTCTTTTTTGACCTCATGACCCAGTCAGTATTTTTTGTACAATGGTCAAGTCTTAACTTATCCATTTCTGTATTGCATTTGTGTTTGATATTTCTCATGGGTATTTCATAATTTTCGACCTTACAGTTTGAGTTAAAAGTCTATTTTAGCGCATTTCATCTGTAAAAGAAAACATGCCTAATAATTCTGCACACATGAATATAAGGAGTTTTTCTCTTCCAGCTTTCCCGGACTATTGTATAGCACTCATAAATGATTACATAAAAAATAATGGTAGTTATTAAGATTTATATGGTTAGGAATTGGTAAAATGTGCTTGGAAAAAAATCACAATAAAACAATGTTTTAATGTTTAAGTTTGGAATATTAACTGACGTGAATGAATGCTATATAAATATTGTTCATGTTAACATAATGTTTATGAATGGAATCTTATTGTAAAGTGTTACTAAAGTTATACATATATATTGTTCTGTGAATGTGATTTTAAAGTCTAGATGATTCGGATTAACCCTTTAACTGCCATATCCTTTAAAACCTCACTGCCAGAGGGATATTGTGAATGCATGTGCCTGCTGGGCACAGTTTACCTGATGCCACCGGGGTGGCGATGGCACTGGTGGCTTGAGCCCGCCATCGCTGCTTGCAGCTATATTTATTATTTTTTTCCAACGTCTCGGGGGCTTTTGGGGCCCTTAACGTGCTTAAAAAGTCTTGAAAATTGGCACACAGATTGGAACCTGCGGCCATTAGGGCCGGGCAGAGACTGATACACGGGCGTGGCACAGGGGCTCTACAGCGCCCCCTGGAATATGGAGGGCCATATATCATACATTCTTGCTCGTAGACGTATGAAACTCGGTACACATATAAATCTCATCAATCCAAACAACTTTTGTATTGCATATCATAGGCTCCGCCCAACAGGAAGTTGGCTATTTAGGGTTTAGTATTCAAATTTTTCGTCAAAGTTGTGGGGGCTTTTGGGGTCCTTAACATACTCAAAAACTCTTGAAAATTTGCGCACACTTTGGAATCTGTGGCCTTTAGGAGCCTGCAGAGGCTGGGACCCGGGCGTGGCACAGGGGCTCTACGGCGCCCCCTGGAACACAGTCAAAAATTTTGATGTATAGCTCACACATACTTGCACATATTCATATGAAACTCAGTACACATATAGATCTCATCGTGCCGAACAACTTTCGTATTGCATGTCATAGGCTCCACCCAACAGGAAGTCAGCTATTTAGAGTTATGTAAAAAGCGCATGCTCTGGAATTTGAAATACTTGTCATAGGATTTTTTCTCGATTGCCGCCAAACTCGGTCAACATGATCTCAAGACACTGGGGATGAAAAATTGCCAGGGGATTTTTGATATCTCAAACGGTTTGCTCGTGGCGAGGCGTTGAAATTATGGCGAGAAATGAGAAACAGGAAGTGTCTAATACCGTCCACATACATTTCCTGATTTTAATCAAACTTCATCAGATTATTCGTTGTATGATGTCGATCGCATATATGTGACTATTAGGAGTCAAAGTTATAGCGCCACCAACTGGCAGAAGGAAGTGTGTCATTTTCAAAATGATTTGAATTCAGCATCTTATTATTACTCGATTTGCTTCAAACTTCATCAGAATAATGTTAAAACACAGCCGATATAAATCTGCAAGGGGGATATTGATATCTAAAAAATTGTTGGCGTGGCAACATGTCAAACTGGAATACTTCTCAGGTGATTTTGAGGCAAATAACATACTTAGAATTTCACAAAACTCTGAACACACATCAGTATTTCTGATAGGAACTTAAATTGTGAATGGATTTTGGATAGCTTGAATGGTTTTGCCGTGGTGATTTTTTAAATGACCTTACAAAGGGAATCATTATTGTATTTTTAAATTGCAGCTTCCAAACACGTCAAAGAATTTTTTCATACAGATGAAAAAGTCATTCTGAGGAAATATGCATAGTTTCACGACTTTACAACACTGTATGGATAACAGAAAATTAAAAAAACTGTCAGACATCTCATCTCACGCTGTCCCTCTGTTTGAGTATATGTGCTTCAGACTTCCATTGTCTGAGAGAAATAGCGCCCCTACAGGTTCAATTCCCGGACTTTTACTTTCACTTTTAAATCGGTTAAAAATACAAACAAATACTTAGATTTAATTCACACTGACAAGCTAAACCAACATATCTGATTATTACCGGTTCAGGGCTCATGGATAAATTATTTCTGGCCAGAGATACGTGAGAAATAGGAGAGATGAATCACCGCTGTGATCACGAGCGTCTGGAGTAAAGAGCTCAGAGAAAACGAATTTATTCCTGTTTTAAAGCTTTTAAAAATAAATTATTACAGCGATATCACACAATCAACCAATTAGAACACACCAAGAGCTAAATTAAGATGTTTTTGAACTGTTTGTGTGAAAATGAAATATTTGCAGCTGCCTATCTGAAATCACCGCCTCCGATCAGCGCGTACAGTGTCCAGCTCAAAACAAACGAATTTATTCTTGTTTAAGAGCTTTTTTAAATAAAATATTACCACAAATGCACACAATAAACCCATTGTAACACAACAAGAGCTAAATGCAGGTGTTTGTGACCTGTTTAAGTGTGCAAGACTATTTGAAAGCGCGACTGGCAGAATAACATATCTCTCGAGCTGCAGGATTCTGCCTTTCGTCGTACGAACGAACACATCACGGACAAGATTATTTCAAAATACATAATAGCTTGGCGAATATAAACGAAAACAGCCACGTGAACATAAACTGGATCTACTGGATTTGAATATTAAAGTGACCACATTTACCACTTGCTTCTGTCTTCAATTTTAATCTATATAAAAAAGGAAACTCATTCGACTTGGCTGCTTTTTTAATGTGTGCGTATTTATTTATTTATCTTTTTATACATTTTGTATAATTTCATAGTTTGTGTATTACAATTATAAAAACAAAAATAAAATTAGCCACTCACATAGAAATAGCTTAGGCCTTAACCTTTTTCTGACAGTTTTAGGGATTTTTAAAAATCCTAAAAAAAACCTTATTTGTGCTGCAAATAATAATTTCAAACTCATTTGATACTGACCTATGACATCCTGTGACATTATATTTATTTTAATTTACATAATCTCATGGATGTAACAGTAAATCTGTTCAGCTCACAGATCAATACTAAGCTGTAATACAAGCAGAACTTTCACAAATGCTTATGAGTCATTTAAGGATTTGATAACACTGTAAAATAATGTCTAATTTGTTAACATTAGCAAATTCATTGATAACACTTTATAATAACTGCACTCATTATTAAATAGTCAGTTCATGCTTTATAAAGCCTTGTCCCAATATCAATAGTCAGTAGTAAGCAGTTTATAAATACAGCTATAAATAGCTTGTCCTTGGTTTATAAGCACATTTATTAAAAATGAGAGTAAGTTATCTTCCTATGAAAAATAAAAGATAAAAATAAACAAACAACAACACAGATTGATACAGAACTCAGAAATTTTATTGTGGATTTATGATAAAGCCTGCAAATGAATTCATACTCCTACTCATACTACTCCATACTCCTTTTTCAACATTATGCCTATATACTGAGATGTTAAATTGTGAATGGGTTTAGGATAGCTTAAATGGTGTTGCCATAGAGATTTATTAAAGTAACATAAAAAAATACAATAGTTATTTTACTATATCTTTACAATTTTTCATTCTAAATCTTCATAATTTTTTATATAAGTAGAAGTCCTCATTTGAAGGAAGCACAGTAAGTTTCATAGCTTTATCACTTTCAAGAGCCAGCATAAAATTTAAACTATCATAACTTATAAATCAAGCTTGCAATTCTTAGTACCTATAATGGCCACCAGAGGGAGCTATAGGATTACTTTTAAATAATTATTGTAGAAACGAGTATGATTTAAATCATTTATAGAAATCTTTCAAAAAAAAATGAATTGTATATATTTTACTGATAAAATGACCCTCACTTAATTAGAATAACAAGCTGAAGTATTTTGAACTGTATATTAAGAATAATTCTTTATAGGCTTTATGGACAGATAACGTTTTGAGTGACTCTTGAAGGTTCAGCACCACATCCTCTTTTACCACTGTTTAAAGAATTAATCTTACAGAATAGGTGTGAATGAATTTTGGATAGCTTGAATGGTTTTGCCGTGATGATTTTTTGAAATAATAGTAAAAAAGGAACCAGTAAATGTCTTTTTATTTTTTTAAAGTGCAGCTTCTAAACACTTAAAAAAAAAAATGTACACATAGAAGACCAGTCATTCTGAGGCATATTTCCTCAGAATGACTGGTCTCATGACCATAGTTTCATGACTATACAACACTGTATGGATGATAGAAAATTAAAAAAAACTATCATACATCTGATGTCACTCAGTCCCACTGTCACTGTGGGTAATGTGTGTGTGTGTGTGTTAAGTGAATTAGGTGTGAAACTATCAGGGTGCATTTAGTCTCCAGCGCCAACATTTTACAGAACTGCCACTTTCCTGGAGTCTCCAGAATTACTCGGTGTCAGGCTCTGAGAGACTTAAGATTCCAAAAAATGATTTAATTAGAATACCATGAAGTATTGTGAAATACTATATATTAAGTCTTTATATATAGGCTTTATGAACAGATTAGAGTGACTCGTGAAGGACCAGCACCACCTCCTCTTGTTCGATGGTTTGAGGAATATATCTTCCAGAATCCAGGATTAAGATTTAGGAGCTCATTTTATTCCACCTCCTTTCCTGAAAAGTCTGTCTTGCAGAATTGACTAAAAATTAATCTTCACATTAATTACTAATTATTTTGCAATTCTTTTTGTCAGTTCTTCTTGACCTGCTTTTTTCTTCTTCTTTTCTGACCTCATGACCCAGTCAGTATTTTTTGTACAATGGTCAAGTCTTAACTTATCCATTTCTGTATTGCATTTGTGTTTGATATTTCTCATGGGTATTTCATAATTTTCGACCTTACAGTTTGAGTTAAAAGTCTATTTTAGCGCATTTCATCTGTAAAAGAAAACATGCCTAATAATTCTGCACACATGAATATAAGGAGTTTTTCTCTTCCAGCTTTCCTGGACTATTGTATAGCACTCATAAATGATTAAATAAAAAATAATGGTAGTTATTAAGATTTATATGGTTTGGAATTGGTAAAATGTGCTTGGAAAAAAAATCACAATAAAACAATGTTTTCATGTTTAAGTTTGGAATATTAACTGACATGAATGAATGCTATATAAATATTGTTCATGTTAACATAATGTTTATAAATGAAATCTTATTGTAAAGTGTTACTAAGTTATACATATATATTGTTCTGTGAATGTGATTTTAAAGTCTAGATGATTCGGATTAACCCTTTAACTGCCATATCCTTTAAAACCTCACTGCCAGAGGGATATTGTGAATGCATGTGCCCGCTGGGCACAGTTTACCTGATGCCACCGGGGGTGGCGATGGCATTGGTGGCTTGAGCCCGCCATCGCTGCTTGCAGCTATATTTATTATTATTATTATTTTTTTTTTTTTTTCCAACGTCTCGGGGGCTTTTGGGGCCCTTAACGTGCTTAAAAAGTCTTGAAAATTGGCACACAGATTGGAACCTGCGGCCATTAGGGCCGGGCAGAGACTGATACACGGGCGTGGCACAGGGGCTCTACAGCGCCCCCTGGAATATGGAGGGCCATATATCATACATTCTTGCTCGTAGACGAATGAAACTCGGTACACATATAAATCTCATCAATCCAAACAACTTTTGTATTGCATATCATAGGCTCCGCCCAACAGGAAGTTGGCTATTTAGGGTTTAGTATTCAAATTTTTCGTCAAAGTTGTGGGGGCTTTTGGGGTCCTTAACATACTCAAAAACTCTTGAAAATTTGCGCACACTTTGGAATCTGTGGCCTTTAGGAGCCTGCAGAGGCTGGGACCCGGGCGTGGCACAGGGGCTCTACGGCGCCCCCTGGAACACAGTCAGAAATGTTGATGTATAGCTCACACATACTTGCACATATTCATATGAAACTCAGTACACATATAGATCTCATCGTGCCGAACAACTTTCGTATTGCATGTCATAGGCTCCACCCAACAGGAAGTCAGCTATTTAGAGTTATGTAAAAAGCGCATGCTCTGGAATTTGAAATACTTGTCATAGGTTTTTTTCTCGATTGCCGCCAAACTCGGTCAACATGATCTCAAGACACTGGGGATGAAAAATTGCCAGGGGATTTTTGATATCTCGAACGGTTTGCTCGTGGCGAGGCGTTGAAATTATGGCGAGAAATTAGAAACAGGAAGCGTCTAATACCATCCACATACATTTCCTGATTTTAATCAAACTTCATCAGATTATTCGTTGTATGATGTCGATCGCATATATGTGACTATTAGGAGTCAAAGTTATAGCGCCACCAACTGGCAGAAGGAAGTGTGTCATTTTCAAAATGATTTGAATTCAGCATCTTATTATTACTCGATTTGCTTCAAACTTCATCAGAATAATGTTAAAACACAGCTGATATAAATCTGCAAGGGGGATATTGATATCTAAAAAATTGTTGCCGTGGCAACATGTCAAACTGGAATACTTCTCAGGTGATTTTGAGGCAAATAACATACTTAGAATTTCACAAAACTCTGAACACACATCAGTATTTCTGATAGGAACTTAAATTGTGAATGGATTTTGGATAGCTTGAATGGTTTTGCCGTGGTGATTTTTTTAAATGACCTTACAAAGGGAATCATTATTGTATTTTTAAATTGCAGCTTCCAAACACGTCTAAGAATTTTTTCATACAGATGAAAAAGTCATTCTGAGGAAATATGCATAGTTTCACGACTTTACAACACTGTATGGATAACAGAAAATTAAAAAAACTGTCAGACATCTCATCTCACTCTGTCCCTCTGTTTGAGTGTGTGTGCTTCAGACTTCCATTGTCTGAGAGAAATAGCGCCCCTACAGGTTCAATTCCCGGACTTTTACTTTCACTTTTAAATCGGTTAAAAATACAAACAAATACTTAGATTTAATTCACACTGACAAGCTAAACCAACATATCTGATTATTACCGGTTCAGGGCTCATGGATAAATTATTTCTGGCCAGAGATACGTGAGAAATAGGAGAGATGAATCACCGCTGTGATCACGAGCGTCTGGAGTAAAGAGCTCAGAAAAAACGAATTTATTCCTGTTTTAAAGCTTTTAAAAATAATTACAGCGATATCACACAATCAACCAATTAGAACACACCAAGAGCTAAATTAAGATGTTTTTGAACTGTTTGTGTGAAAATGAAATATTTGCAGCTGCCTATCTGAAATCACCGCCTCCGATCAGCGCGTACAGTGTCCAGCTCAAAACAAACGAATTTATTCTTGTTTAAGAGCTTTTTTAAATAAAATATTACCACAAATGCACACAATAAACCCATTGTAACACAACAAGAGCTAAATGCAGGTGTTTGTGACCTGTTTAAGTGTGCAAGACTATTTGAAAGCGCGACTGGCAGAATAACATATCTCTCGAGCTGCAGGATTCTGGCTTTCGTCGTACGAACGAACACATAACGGACAAGATTATTTCAAAACACATAATAGCTTGGCGAATATAAACGAAAACAGCCACGTGAACATAAACTGGATCTACTGGATTTGAATATTAAAGTGACCACATTTACCACTTGTTTCTGTCTTCAATTTTAATCTATATAAAAAAGGAAACTCATTCGACTTGGCTGCTTTTTTAATGTGTGCGTATTTATTTATTTATCTTTTTATACATTTTGTATAATTTCATAGTTTGTGTATTACAATTATAAAAACAAAAATAAAATTAGCCACTCACATAGAAATAGCTTAGGCCTTAACCTTTTTCTGACAGTTTTAGGGATTTTTAAAAATCCTAAAAAAACCTTATTTGTGCTGCAAATAATAATTTCAAACTCATTTGATACTGACCTATGACATCCTGTGACATTATATTTATTTTAATTTACATAATCTCATGGATGTAACAGTAAATCTGTTCAGCTCACAGATCAATACTAAGATGTAATGCAAGCAGAACTTTCACAAATGCTTATGAGTCATTTAAGGATTTGATAACATTGTAAAATAATGTCTAATTTGTTAACATTAGCAAATTCATTGATAACACTTTATAATAACTGCACTCATTATTAAATAGTCAGTTCATGCTTTATAAAGCCTTGTCCCAATATCAATAGTCAGTAGTAAGCAGTTTATAAATACAGCTATAAATAGCTTGTCCTTGGTTTATAAGCACATTTATTAAAAATGAGAGTAAGTTATCTTCCTATGAAAAATAAAAGATAAAAATAAACAAACAACAACACAGATTGATACAGAACTCAGAAATTTTATTGTGGATTTATGATAAAGCCTGCAAATGAATTCATACTCCTACTCATACTACTCCATACTCCTTTTTCAACATTATGCCAATATACTGAGATGTTAAATTGTGAATGGGTTTAGGATAGCTTAAATGGTGTTGCCATAGAGATTTATTAAAGTAACATAAAAAAATACAATAGTTATTTTACTATATCTTTACAATTTTTCATTCTAAATCTTCATAATTTTTTATATAAGTAGAAGTCCTCATTTGAAGGAAGCACAGTAAGTTTCATAGCTTTATCACTTTCAAGAGCCAGCATAAAATTAAAACTATCATAACATATAAATCAAGCTTGCAATTCTTAGTACCAATAATGGCCACCAGATGAAGCTATAGGATCACTTTTAAATAATTATTGTAGAAACAAGTATGATTTAAATCATTTATAGAAATCTTTCAAAGAAAAATAATATGAATTTTATGTATTTTACTGATAAAATGACCCTCACTTTATTAGAATAACAAGCCGAAGTATTGTGAACTGTATATTAAGAATAATTCTTCATAGGCTTTATGGAAAGATACGTTTTGAGTGACTCTTGAAGGATCAGCACCACATCCTCTTTTACCACTGTTTAAAGAATGTATCTTACAGAACAGGTGCGGATGAATTTTGAATAGCTTGAATGGTTTTGTCGTGGTGATTTTTTTAAATAACAGTAAAAAAGTAACCAGTAAATGTCTTTTATTTTTTTAAGTGCAGCTTCTAAACACTTCAAAAAAATGTACACATAGAATTTTTTACAGAACTGCCACTTTCCTGGAGTCTCAGAATTACAATGTGTCAGGTTCTGAGAAATCAAAGATTCCAAAAAATGATTTAATTAGAATACCATGAAGTATTGTGAAATACTATATATTAAGACTTTATATATAGGCTTTATGAACCGATTAGAGTGACTCGTGAAGGACCAGCACCACCTCCTCTTGTCTGATGGTTTGAGGAATATATCTTCCAGAATCCGGGATTAAGATTTAGGAGCTCATTTTTATTCCACCTCCTTTCCTGAAAGTCTGTCTTGCAGAACTGACTAAAAATTAATCTTCACATTAATTCCTAATTATTTTGCAATTATTTTTGTCAGTTCTTCTTGACCTGTTTTTTTTTTTCTTCTTCTTTTCTGACCTCATGACCCAGTCAGCATTTTTGTACAATGGTCAAGTCTTAACTTATCCATTTCTGTATTGCATTTGTGTTTGATATTTCTCATGGGTATTTCATAATTTTCGACTTTGAGTTAAAACAGTTTGAGTTAAAACTCTTTTTTAGTGCATTTCATCTGTAAAAGAAAACATGCCTAATAATTCTGCACATGAATATAAGGAGTTTTTCTCTTCCAGCTTTCCTGGACTATTGTATAGCACTCATAAATGATTAAATAAAAAATAATGGTAGTTATTAAGATTGATATGGTTTGGGATTGGTAAAATGTGCTTGGAAAAAAATCACAATAAAACAATGTTTTAATGTTTAAGTTTGGAATATTAACTGACATGAATGAATGCTATATAAATATTGTTCATGTTAACATAATGTTTATAAATGAAATCTTATCGTAAAGTGTTGCTAAAGTTATATATATATATATATTGTTCTGTGAATGTGATTTTAAAGTCTAGATGATTCGGATTAACCCTTTAACCGCCATATCCTTTAAAACCTCACTGCCAGAGGGATATTGTGAATGCATGTGCCCGCTGGACACAGTTTACCCAATGCCACCGGGGTGGCGATGGCATTGGTGGCTTGAGCCCGCCATCGCTGCTTGCAGCTATATTTATTATTATTATTATACTTCTCCAAAATGAATCGCATTTTTGAGGGCCTAAACATACTCAAAAAGTCATGAAACTTTGCACACACCTCAGAACTGGCGAAACTTTATGTCTGATGTGGGTTTCAGAAGTGGGTGTGGCAAAATGGCTCAACAGCGCCACCTATACACGTTCAACGGTGTGCGCCTCGAGCTACGTTTCATGTACATGTATGAAAATCGGTATACTCATGTAACTCTCTAATACCTACAAAAAAGTCTCTTGGAGCAAAATCCGAAACCCAACAGGAAGTCGGTTATTTCTAATATTATGAGCAAATTTTGTGTCATTTTTGTCATTTCCATGCGTTGTATTTTAACGAACTCCTCCAAGAGATTCATTCAGATCAACACCAAATTTGGTATGCCTAATCTAAAGGCCTTTGCGATGTTAAATTGCGAAGCTTTTGAGTTTTCATCGAAGGGCGTGTCAGTGGCGGCCTGGCGAATTTCGATGATTCGCCATGAAAAATGAAGTTGCTATAACTCAGACATACAATGTCCAATCTGCCCCAAACTTCACATGGTTGATAAGACTCTGAAACTGAATAGATTGACATGCCCATATTCAGTTATATTCATAGCGCCACCTATTGGCAACAGGAAGTGTCATATTTTATGCTGCGAAGAACTACTCCTAGAAATTTTATGACATCAATGTCTTTTTTGTGGTCAGTCTAATCTAAAGGCCTGTACGATGTTAAATTGTGAAGATCTTGAATTTTCATTAAAGGGCGTGTCCATGGCGTCATGTCAAAGTTCGATGTCTCGCCATGGGAGTAGAAGTTGTTGTAACTCAGGCATAAAATATCAGATCTTGCCCAAACTTCACATGTTTGATAAGAGTACTGACCTGCACACATCTGGAGGCTAATATTCCATTCGGTGTGGCAAAATGGCTCGATAGCGCCACCTATACATTTTCAATGGAGTGCGCCTCGAGCTACATGTCATGTACATGTACGAAAATCGGTAAACATATGTAACACACCAATAGCTACAAAAAAGTCTCTTGGTACGAAATCCGAATCCCAACAGGAAGTCGGTTATTTTTAATTTCCCCTGCAAAATTGGTGTTGTTTTTGTCATTTTCAGGGGTTGTATTTTAACGAACTCCTCCTAGAGATTTATTCAGATCAACACCAAACTTGGTCAGTGTAATCTAAAGCCCTTTGTGATGTTAAATTGCGAAGGAATTGAGGTTTTGTTAAAGGGCGTGTCCATGGCGGCCTGAGAAATTTTGATGATTCGCCATGAAAAATGATGGTGCCATAACTCAGACATACAATGTCCAATCTGCCCCAAACTTCACATGTTTGATAAGACTCTTGACCTGAACAGATCTACATGCCAATATTCAGTTATAGTCATAGCGCCACCTATTGGCAACAGGAAGTTACATATTTTACACTGTGACAAACTACTCCTAGAAATTTTATGACTTTAATGTCTTTTTTGTGGTCAGTCTAATCTAAAGACCTGTGTGATGTTTAGTTGTGAAGATCTTGAGTTTTTGTTAAAAGGCGTGTCCATGACGCCATGACGAAGTTTGATGTCTCACCATGGGAATAAAAGATGTTTTAACTCAGGCATAAAATGTCCGATCTTGCCCAAACTTCACATGTGTGATAAGGGTCCTGGCTTGAACACATCTGAAGGCCAATATTCCATTATAAAGATAGCTCCACCTGCTGGCAACAGGAAGATTGGCACACATATGGAATAAACTTTGATATATTGCACTTATGTTTATGAGTTTAAATGCATATTTCTCAACGTTTACCTTTTTACCAAAGCCACACGATGGCGGTGAGCCCGGGTGCGAGGGCCCGTTCATCGCTGCTTGCAGCTTTAATTTACTGTTGCATTTCTTCTTTTATCCTTCCTGAGGTCATCTGCAGAACTTGAAAAGCAGGTCTTGCTCATTATCATTTTCTCCAGTGGCCTGGCCCTGCCCCACTCATCACAGATTTACCTTCTCTCCATCATGGTGATCAGCAGCAGGTCTTGGCCTTTGGTAAATGGCAGCGATTCCTCCATTCCCTCTTGGACTCGGACTCAGACCCTCGCCAAACCGTACTTTACATTTTCTCCCATTTTTATAATAATATAAATGAACTGTTTAATCTTAAAGTTTAAGTTTTCGAGATGATAGCTAATAAATAACGTCAGTGGCCATGGCACCGAACGAGTAAACGTTATTATAATTCAAAAGGGCAAACAGTCAAAGTTATTACACAAATTAACTCGAGTCAGAATGTACATCAATGTGGACTTTTGAAGCTGAAATAATGAGTGCATTAAGCTTGGTTGTACATTACGGGTCTTTTTCAGGTTCGGGCACGAATTTTTGGACCCATGAAGACCTCTAATTTAGATGTTTAAAAGGAACTGAAAAAAAGCAGAAATGTCAGGGCATGACAAAACTTCTCTAGGCCCCAAAAATACCCTTAGACCTCAGAGGGTTAAAGTATTGGAGAAGATGGTCTTTCATCAACTGACTGATACCTCAATACTAATAATTTGTTAGAAAATTATCAGTCGGGTTTTAGAAACATAATAGTACAGAGTCAGCCTTATTAAAGATGTTGAATTACTTTTTAGTAGCAGCAGATTTTGAACAGTCTTCCATTCTAGTGTTTTTCGATCTAAGTGTGGTATTTGACACTAATGACCATGCAATCCTGCTTGAAAGATTAAGAAATTGTGTAGGTTTTCAAGGATCTACACTAGAGTGGTTTAAATCTTACCTCTCTGACAGATCATTTTCGTTGGAGATTGGAAAATTATCTTCCTCTGTTCTGTTAAACTGGTTCTATTTTAGGCCTGTTGTTGTTCTCATTATACCTGCTTCCTTTGGGTCGTATTTTTCTGAAATACAATATTCCATATAATTTTTACACTGACAATACCCAGGTTTACTTTCCGTTAAACCAAAAGGATCACTATAATATACTTAATATATGCTTAATTGTCTGATTGAGGTTACATCATTGCTGGCTGCTAATTTTTTAACACTGAATGAATCCAAATCTGAAATTTTAGTTTTATTAATAACTCTATTAATCTGATCAACAATCGATTAGGCTTGCTATCTACTAATTTTAATCCACATGTCAAAAACGTAGGAGTGATTTTTGATAAGGAACTAAACTTCAATAAAAAAATGATCGCAGTTGTAAAAAACGTATGATTTCATCATCTTAGATCCATTGCGAAGTTGAAAACCTTTTTAATTACAAATGACTTGGGGACTGTGATTCATGCTTTTGTCACTGCTAGGATTGATTACTGTATCTCGTTGTACCTTGGCGTGTCTAAATCTGCTGCCGGGTTCCTTACTGGCACTGGCTGCTAGTTGAATGTAACCTTCTGGCACCCCTCAGGAACCTAACGATCAGGTCATGCCTCCCCAGGGACCAGCCGTCCACTGCATCGTGATGGGCTGCAATGGCAGCCACATACACTTTCAGCGTGGAGGGTGACAGCCCACGCTCCAACCTTTCTTGCAGGAAAGAAAGCACGACTCTGACCGGGCATCTCCGGGGGTCTTCAGTGCATAGATGCACTGCCAGCAACTCCAGACAGTTGATGTGCCAAAGCAGTCGAGGTCAGAGACGCATTTCTGGCCAGTCGAACTGGCCAGAGATGCGTGGAGAGGCGTTGCATCTCCGAACTGCAACCTCTTGACCGTTGGCGAAAGGGGGCCTCATGGGTGAGAATGAGGAGGCAGGGGGGTGAAATGCTATTTCATGCATACTGAGTTTTTTACACTGTTAAAGAGTTGGATTCCCATGCTAAACTTGGACAAAGTTTCAAAAATTAAGTTGTACATTTGAAGTAGTATTTCTGTTTCAAAAATACTCCTTCCAGTTTGTCACAAGTTTCGGAAAGTTTTTTTCGAGTATGGCTCTGTGTGACGTTAGATGGAGCGGAATTTCCTTTTATCGCGCGCTCCCGTATAGCAGAGCACTGAGAGCACAGACATTCACTGATCAGAGCGAGAGCATCTCGAAATGTCACAAAAGAAGTGTGTTTTTGGTTGCCAGGGCAAGACAACCCTGCACAGATTACCAAAACAAAAAGCATTAAGGGACCAGTGGATGGAGTTTATTTTTACAGAGCATCAACGGAGTTGTGCAAATGTTTTTGTTTGTTCCCTGCATTTCGAAGATGCTTGTTTTACAAACAAGGCTCAGTTTGACGCCGGATTTGCACATCGTTTATTTCTTAAGGATAATGCAGTCCCAACAAAAAAGGGTCACAATCGTGTGTTGGAACCGCAGGCGGTGAGTAAAACTGCTTCTCTGTGTTGTTAACTTAGCTATCGGCGCGTAAGCACATCAAGTAAACAACATGCGATGTTGTCATCAAACTGCACAAGTTACAGGGAGTAAATGTAATATTTGTCCCAAGGTAACTATAATGTGTTATATTTCATTAACATCTTTTCATGGTTGAAACACTGTTACATTCGCCCTTTCCTCACTTGAACTTATGAGGTTATTTTTTCAATAGGTTTTAAATAATAATAATAAATAAAAGTTTGTTTAGTTTTTTAGTTTAAAACAATTTGAAAAAATTGTAGTGATATGATAAAAATCTTTTTAAATATCGCCCCTAAACAGCAGTATAATTTTGGATGTTAGACTCATTTGAGACCAATCAGCACCTTTTAATGGACCAAGCTGTTAAAAGTCTCCATAGAGTTTATTAGCACTTGGAAGGAAAAATAATGTCATCAGTAATGATGTCTCATTAATCTTTTAGTTGAAGCCTAGAAGTTAATTGTGTTTTTGCACAGATAAGAAATAAACTTGTGATGATGCAACCAGAGTTATTGTAGCTTGCATCCATTACATCCAGGTTACTCATCATTACCATAAACCATTGTACTGCTTTTCTAGAAAACATGCACTAGATTAATACTTTTGGTTTGTGCAGTAAAATAAAAGTCATGCTACATGTTAAACCTAATCAATGAAAACAGTGGAACTTTTTTGTAATTTAATTCAAAAAAGCAAACGTTCTTATATTTTAGATTTATTGAAAACAAATGTAAATATTCCAATAGATTTTTTTTTTAATTCTGATGGTTACGACCGCTTAGGAAAATGTAATATTCAGAATCTCAAAAAATGTGAATATTTCATTTTGAGCCTGATTGGTTTGATTAATTTTGAGTCTTAATACTGGGTACCTCTGGGTCTAGTTTAGAACATGCAACCACAATTATGGGGAAGACTACTGATTTTACAGTTGTCCAGAAGACAATCATCGACACCCTCCACAAGCAGGGTAAGCCACAGAAGGTCATTGCTGAAAGGTTTGGCTATTCACAGAATGCTGTATCAAAATATATTCATAGAAAGTAGGGGTGCTCCGATCACGATCGGCCGATCGTTATGCACCAAAAATGAAGTGGATTTGCGCATCTTCTCTATTAACAACGGCTCTGTGTAGTAACAGCTGCTCTATGTGAAATCACGCACCTGATGGAATTAACTGCTGATTAGAGAACCGGTTTTACTGACGAGATGCGAATTAACGATCGGCCGATCGTGATCGGAGCACCCCTAATAGAAAGTTGACTTAAAGAAAACTTTGGTAGGTGGTAGGAAACAGTGGTAGGAGAATTTGGTAGGAAACAGTGGTAGGAAAATGTGCGCAAGAAAAAGGGATGACAAGGAGACGTCTTGGGAAGATTGTCAGTAAAAGCAAATTGAAGAACTGAGTGGACTGAAGCTGGAATCAGCGCATCAAAAGTCACCACAATCAGACATCTTCAAGAAAAGAGCTACAGCTGTCACAATCCTAGACCCAAACCACTCCTGAACCAAACATCAGAAGCATTTCACCTGGCTTAAGGTGAACAAGAACTGGTCTGTTGCTCAGTCATCCACAATCCTCTTTTTTTTTCAGATGAAAGTAAATTTAGATTTTCATTTGGAAATCAAGGTCTGGAGTCTGGAGTAAGACTGGAGAGGCACAGAATCCAAAGTCCAGTGTGCAGTTTCTTTGGGGGATGATTTTTGGGTTCAGTTACATCTGCTGTTGTTGGTTCATTGTGTTTTATAAAGTCATTGCAGCCATCTATCAGGGGATTTTTGGAGCACTTTATGCTTCTATCTGCTGCAAGGCTTTATGGAGATGCTGATTTCATTTTGCAGCAGGACATTAGCACCTGCCCACAGTGCCAAAACCACTTCCAAGTGGTTTGCTGAACATGATATTACTGTGCTTGATTGGTCAGCCAACTCACCCAAACCTCACAGAGAATCTATGGGGTATTGCATTTACATTTATTCATTTAGCTGACGCTTTTATCCAAAGAGACTTACAATTGCTATATATGTCAGAGGTCAGAGGCAACTAGGGGTTAAGTGTCTTGCTCAGGGACACATTGGTGT
This sequence comes from Carassius auratus, assembly GCF_003368295.1. Taxonomy (NCBI): domain Eukaryota; kingdom Metazoa; phylum Chordata; class Actinopteri; order Cypriniformes; family Cyprinidae; genus Carassius; species Carassius auratus. The sequence goes on from NW_020528079.1 coordinate 1,976,636, forward strand.
CTCACAGTGGATTCAAACCCGGGTCTCTCACACCAAAGGCATGTGTCTTATCCACTGCACCAGCACCACCCCTTTTGTGCAGAAGAAGATAAGTAACATCTGACAAACAAGACTGGGGAGCTGAAGGCTGCTATCAAAGCAACCTGGGCTTCAATAACGCCTCAGCAGTGCCACAGGCTGATCACCTCCATGCCACACCGCACTGAAGCAGTAATTAATGCAAAAGGAGCCCCAACTAAGTATTGAGTTCTTAATTAAACCTACTTTCGAGATCTTGAACATTTCTGTTCTGTAAAACATTAAATTTTTTTAATTTTCCTATAAGCTATGTCATAACCATCAGAATAAAATAAAAAAAAACTCTTGAAGTCTTTCAGTTTGTGTGCATTGAATCTAGAATATAAGAAGGTTTGTGTTTTTAAATGAAATGACAAAAAATAAAGCACTTTCCCATGATATGCATTTTTTTTCTCGATGCACCTGTGAGTATAGACATTTAATATATATATATATATATATATATATATATATATATATATATATATATATATATATATATATATATTTAATTGCAGTTTTGTTTTGTTTTTTGTCCTTATTCCAGTGGTAAATTTTCCGGCAGATCCACACTTCTCAGAATCACTCGTTGAGAGACATGGAAACTATAGAGGTGTTTGGAATCATTCAGTACTACTTAAATTAGCACACAACACAGCAAATCTTAAATAGAACTGAACATATACACTAGCCCAGTCAGGTGTGCTATGAAAAATTATCCAAACTTCATATCTCTATATGTTTCATTAAATGAGCTTGTCACTAAAGCTCTTACTGCAATTTGATCCTCAAAATTTCAGCAAAACCTCAGAATTTCACCCTGCCTCCATTCAGAATAAAGCATTGCGCACAGTATGGAGACCCTTGTTTGCAATGCAGGGATAAATAAATGAATATTTAGTTCATTCATGAAACTCTAGATTGCACAGGCTGATGGGTTAACGTAAATTATTACAGGTCCTTCTCAAAACAATTAGCATATTGTGATAACAGTTCATTATTTTCCATAATGTAATGATAAAAATTAAACTTTCATATATTTTAGATTCATTGCACTCCAACTGAAATATTTCAGGTCTTTTATTGTTTTAATACTGATGATTTTGGCATACAGCTCATGAAAACCCAAAATTCTCAAAAAAATCTAAAAAAATTAGCATATTTCATCCGACCAATAAAAGAAAATTGTTTTTGATACAAAAAAAAGTCAACCTTCAAATAATTATGTTCAGTTATGCACTCAATACTTGGTCTGGAATCCTTTTGCAGAAATGACTGCTTCAATGCGGCGTGGCATGAACTCAATCAGCCTGTGGCACTGCTGAGGTGTTATGGAGGCCCAGGATGCTTCGATAGCGGCCTTAAGCTCATCCAGAGTGTTGGGTCTTGTGTCTCTCAACTTTCTCTTCACAATATCCCACAGATTCTCTATTTGGTTCAGGTCAGGAGAGTTGGCAGGCCAATTGAGCACAGTAATACCATGGTCAGTAAACCATTTACCAGTGGTTTTGGCACTGTGAGCAGGTGCCAGGTCATGCTGAAAAACAAAATCTTCATCTCCATAAAGCTTTTCAGCAGATGGAAGCATGAAGTGCTCCAAAATCTCCTGATAGCTAGCTGCATTGACCCTGCCCTTGATAAAACACAGTGGACCAACACCAGCAGCTGACATGGCACCCCAGACCATCACTGACTGTGGGTACTTGACACTGGACTTCAGGCATTTTGGCATTTCCTTCTCCCCAGTCTTCCTCCAGACTCTAGCACCTTGATTTCCGAATGACATGCAAAATTTGCTTTCATCCGAAAAAAGTACTTTGGAGCACTGAGCAACAGTCCAGTGCTGCTTCTCTGTAGCCCATTTCCTGCACATGCCTGTGAACGGATGTTCTGGATGCTTCTACTCCAGACTCAGTCAACTGCTTCCGCAGGTCCCCCAAGGTCTGGAATCGGTCCTTCTCCACAATCTTCCTCAGGATCCGGTCACCTCTTCTCACCTCTTCTCAGACTTCCCACTGAGGTGCCTTGATACAGCACTCTGGGAACAGCCTATTCATTCAGAAATTTCTTTCTGTGTCTTACCCTCTCGCTTGAGCGTGTCAATGATGGCCTTCTGGACAGCAGTCAGGTCGGCAGTCTTACCCATGATTGCGGTTTTGAGTAATGAACCAAGCTGGGAGTTTTTAAAAGCCTCAGGAATCTTTTTCAGGTGTTTAGAGTTAATTAGTTGATTCAGATGATTAGGTTAATAGCTCGTTTAGAGAACATTTTAATGATATACTAATTCTTTGAGATAGGAATTTTGGGTTTTCATGAGCTGTATGCCAAAATCATCAGTATTTAAACAATAAAAGACCTGAAATATTTCAGTTGGTGTGCAATGAATCTAAAATATTTGAAAGTTTAATTTTTATCATTACATTATGGAAAATAATGAACTGTTATCACAATATGCTAATTTTTTGAGAAGGACCTGTATATCAGAGAGTTAAACAACTTGCAGAAATAATCTGAAACTACAGCAATAACCAACAGCAGCAGCAATTCTTCAAAACTGATAACTATGAATTGTTTTGAATACATGTGAAGGACACATCCGACTTATCATGTGAAGTCACTTTTATTTCTATATTTTAAAAAAGTAAGTACTATTATATACCATAATAAAAATAGTTTCAAAGCGGCTTTACAGTGATGAATAGGGGGAAAAGTTAATTCGGAGATTCAAGTAGAGATAAATTCTGCTGTAAATCAGCTCTAAAAAACAGTAGTGTTGTTCAGCTGAGGTCAATTCAGTGTTGATTCAGCTCAGTTTAATGACTATGTAAAGATAATTATTTATGAAAGTAGTTCAATTAATCTATAAAGCAGCTCTGTAGAAAACATCATCAGTTCAGTTCTCATTCAGTAGTGTCTGTACAATCTGAAGTGTCTGTACAAATACTCATCACTAACATGATGTTGTGCTCACTAGGACTGTCAACATATGCCCCAACCAGAGGCCCTGGCTAAATGCTTAAATCCTCAATCTGTCCAAAACCCATAATGAAGCCTTCTGATCAGGTGACAGAGTGGACCTCAGAGCTGCCAGGATCAACCTTTACCCACAGCATCAAAGAAGCAGTCTACATTGCCATGCTTCAAAGACTATCGCCTTGAAAAAATAAATTGTTTTAAAAGATGGCTCTAAATCATTGCTGGCCTTACATGAAGAGTCACAGAGAGAGAGAGAGAGAGAGAGAGCTGTGTGAGGAAAGCAACATTCATCGGAAAGGAGAAGGACTCTTGTCACCCTTCCTCCCGTCCAGGAAAAATCTCAGCATTAACTCAAGAAATCTTTCCTGCCTGAAAGCAGTCAGACTCAGTGGCTATGTTTAATCTGACTGAATTATTTCCAATTGATGAATCAGATTGTAGTGTTTACATGAATTTTTACATCAAAGGATTTAATTTTTTTGACATGCACACACTGCACAGATAGTTTCTCACTGTTTGCACATAACCACTCTCCTACACGGTTTCTTAATTTGTTTTTAAAAGCAGAATTAATATTTATCCATTTATATTATAATTAATTTTATATATCCATTTATTCATGAATATACATATAAACTACTGTGCCATGCTGCTCATATTTATCACAAAAAAAGCCCCTTCCCATGGCCAAATCGGGTTACCTGTGGATGAGTATCCAAAACAAGGTTGTCCTGCTCCACTTCACAGTTGCTGAGCGAAAGGAGAGTTTTATGACAGGACACACATTTTTACTTATAACACTTTATTCTAAAGTACTACTGTAATGGCGGCACGTCCACACATAGCGACTTCTCTCTGTCCCGACAGAACAGTGTTTTCATGTTTTATGTCTTGTGAGTCGCAGTGTTTTTGTACGTCGTCATAGCGTCTGTTTGTCTTTAAGCGTGCATACAGTTGTGAGTTTCTGCTGGATGTAGGCAGAACCAAATTTTTACTGTTGAACTCCGCACATGCTGAACAGGAGGCTTAAATCATCACGAACCCCACTACTGCATCTCACCCACAGTGGAGGTGCCACAAGCAGTGTGAAAGGCAGCAGAAGAGGGGTAAGCACGGAGGTATCCGGGCTAGGCTAACAGCTAACCCACAAAAGCCATCTATCCTCACCATCGTACTGGACTACATTACCACATTCAACTCAGAGGACTGTTCATGGAAACATGGCTCAGCACCTCATTCCAGACTCCACTATTCAGCTCGACCAGCTGACATGCTATCGAGCGGACAGAGCTCTCATTGCGGTAGGAAAAACACGCGACGGCAGGCTTTGTGTTTACATCTATGATGCATGGTGCAGCAATGCTGTTGTGATCTGCAAACACTGCTCACCACTGGTGGAGTTTATGATTATTAAGTGCCGGTTCAATCTGCCGAGGGAATATACTGCCATACTGCTCGTTTTGGTTTACATTCCCCCGAACATCAACTGCAACAGGAACAATGCACTAAATGAACTGTACCAGCACATCAGTGAGCAGTGACAGCACACCCTGATGCTTTTCTCATCATAGCTGGGGATTTCAACAATGCTGACTTAAAGAGTATGTTTCCAAAAATACATCAACATGTACACTTTCCAAAACGAGGGAAAAACATTTTAGACTTTGTTTACACCACACAAAGAGGAGCCTACAAAGCCCACCCCTTCCCCCACCTTGGTGTCTCAGACCACATCACTGTCATGCTAATACCTGCATACAGACCGCTCATTAAAGTCACCAAACCAGTTCAAAAACAGATTCAAGTGTGGTTGGAAGGATCATCAGGGGCTCTTCAAGACTGCTTTGACACAACTGACTGGAATATTTTTAAGCAGGCTGCCACATACTGTAACACCACTGACGTCCAGGAGTACTCAGAGACTGTCAATGCCTACATCAAAAAGTGTATTGATGATGTAACAGTCACAAAAACCATCACTGTCCGGGCCAACCAGAAACCGTGGATGACAGGGGAAGTCTCCAGACTTCTGAAGACACAGAACGCTGCCTTCAGATCTGGAGATGAGGTGGGCCTGAGGACAGCCAGGGCCTACCTGTCCCTCGGCATCAGAGAGGCTAAGAGATAGCACTCCAGGAGGATAGCTCATCAATTCAGTGACAGCAGAGACACTAAGAACCTGTGGCAGGGGATACAGACCATTACGGACTACAAGCCCCCACCACGGACCTGTGACAACAACATCTCTCTGCTGAACGAGCTGAACACCTTCTTCACTCACTTTGAGCAACAAAACAGGTCCACTACACAGAAGACTCCACCTCCTCCCAGCGACCAGGTGATGATGTTGACCCTAGACAGCGTGAGGACATCCTTCAGCAGGATTAATGCACGCAAAGCTCCGGGTCCTGACAACATCCCTGGGCGTGTACTAAGAGAACTCACTAATGTCTTCACAGACATTTTCAACATCTCCATCCTTCACACGATCGGCCAATCGTTAATGCGCATCTCGTCAGTAAAGCATCTTTTCAGTTAACAAAGGCTCTGTGTAGTAACAGCTGCTCTATGTGAAATCACGCACCTGATCGAATTAACCGCTGATTAGAGAACTGGCTTTACTGACGAGATGCGCATAACGATCGGCCGATCGTGATCGGATCACCCCTAATACATACAGACAGTTGGTCTGGGAATGCCCCGTCACGTGATGTGAATTTAGATCGTGGGGGAAAACATTGCCTTGGCGCAATTGAAATACATGGAACAATCATGCCGAAGAGTTGCTGTGTCATTTCTGGACCGCCAAAAAAATAACAAATTATGAATTTAAGTTCTACATCCTTCCTAATAAGCATACAGAACAAGAAAGGAGGACAGAATGGTTACAAACAAAAAGTTGTGAGGATGATCAATGGAAGTTGTGGAATACCAAAATAATACATATATAATATAATTACCCTTATTATTCTACCTTAAGTAAAATTATGTAGCCTAGTGTCAAACCTAAACTCGCATGAAAACACATCTGCTAAGAGGTGTAGTCTGCGTGATACGCAGGTAACTTATATGCTGTATACCCACTAGAACAGGCCAAGGATTTCCATATATCCTCTTAAAAAAGAGTGAGGATACGTAACAACTTCGTTTGTGTCAGAACTTTCACAATTTCATTCATAAATTCAGTCTGTGTTTGCGAAGCGACATGGATCGAATCGCGGAAACCAGTCAAAAATGGAACTTGCTATATAAAGCAGAACATAACGGAATTTGGCTATTTTTAAATGAATAGATATAAAGTAGGGCTGTACAATTAATTAAATATCGATATGGACTAGTGTATATGAATATTAAAGTTAAAAGAGACTAAAATTGTTCTAATGAGTGATCAATATGTGCATTTTTGTCATTCGAATACACAATATGTTAGCTGTGTTTTCCCCCAAGCCGACTCCACCCTCACCATGCCCCCAACTATGACTAGATGCCGCCTGTATGTATTGGAAAGCTCTCGCACTCTCTGTGATTAAATCTGCACCTACCGCAAAAACTCTTTTCCATAGACAAAGTGAAATAAATTTATTTATCTACCCTGTAAAGAAGTTTATACAAAGATTTAAATCTGACATTGATCTTACAAGCTCTTTTTGTTCGAGTTCTGAAGAAACTGTGCAATTATTTTGTTCATGTCATGTCATACACTCAGAAACTTTGGGATGATATTGGTGTGTTTGTCACTTGTAAGATTTTGCCAGGCTTCTCAGTACATATGAAAAACATTGTATTTGGGTAATATGACTCTGACCCCACAAATGAAAATATCAGTTTTGTTTTTTATTAAAAAATTTTCCTAAACAAATTTCACATTCACAAATACAAATGATCCAACTGTAAACCTGTCTTCTCTGTTTTCCTAATAGAAAAGGAAAACTATTTGAATGTAATCTCAATATCTACTAATAATGGAATTTGCTCTGCCTTTGATCTCCTTGTATAATTTTGTTTAGATTTTGGCCCTCTTTTCTTTAGTTATATTTTATTCTTTATTTGTTCTTTGTGTGTGTGTGTGTGTGTGTGGTGGATATTATGTGATGTATGTTTATACTTTTGCATGTTTTTGGTCTCCGCATTAAGAGAGAGAGAAAAAAAAAGCTCTAGCAGTGATTTGTATGCAATACATCGTGCCTTGTATTACTAAATATGTAAATAATATTTTACCTTTGATCATCTCAGTCTGTAAAGATGAGCACTCAGGACACACGCAGCGGCATCATCTTCCTCCTCCTCTTGTTCTCAAGGCAGCTTGAAGTAAACTTGTGTTACTGAAGTAACCAATAACATCGATACAAGTTTTTAATTTTACAGTGTGCAACAGTTTGTTGTGGGTAATTATTGTCATTCAGTAATGCAAGCTTACTTCAAGCTGCCTTGAAGGACAAGAGATCATCTTTACAGACTGAGATGATCGAAGGTCAAATATTATTTACATATTTAATAATACAAATCACCGCAAGAGCTTTCCGATATGCGCCGCCACTGAGTGACGACTGTACTTCCCGGTCAGAGAGCACCTGTCCATCAAAAGCTCACCATCCAATCAGAGTAGATCACTTTGAAAAACATTAACAAAGAATATTTGAAGAGCCTGTTAAATTTGTGCGACTGAGTTTATTTTTTATCATTTTCATTGTGTTTTTCTTCTTTTGTAATGACATCATTTTGATAGTTTCTGAAAAAGTTACGTTCAGTTTTTTAAAGTTTCATCAATTTTTATTGAACCAAATGTAATTCCATACAGGATGGGAGGAAAAAAAACTTGGAAAAGAAAAAACCTTGCTATTTGCTATTTTGTTTAGCACTAAACTACTGTCATAAAAAGTTTTAGTTTTGTATATACATAACTCCTGAATAAAAAAAGAAAAATTAGTTTGGACTGATTAAAAAAAAAATAATATTTGAACAAATTTGATTGGTTTGTCGATAGTGAGCGCAAATGCAGGTGATAAGCGGTTTTATTAAGCGAGTCACTCATTCAAACAATTTGATCAAATGAGACAGATATTTGTGATTGGTTCATTGAATATGTGACTCAAACGATTTGTTCAGAACACTGAATCATTCAAAACATGATTGGCTATTGCTGTGAGATGCACTATGTTGGGATCTTTGATTGGATTCATCGGATCTATTTTCACTGCTAAAATAGACCAAAACTTAAGTGACTTAATATTATTAACTTGTTTTTTGAACTGTCATATCACATTTTCAATCGTGAGGTGATGGTAAATTAAGTAATGGTCAATTGTCAGCTCTCTTGGTCGTCGGGTCATGTGATGTATGTTGCTGAACTGTATTCAAATGTTATAAATATAAAAACACCACATTTTGAAATTTAACTGCAGTATGCCAATTTAGTTTATTTGTGTATGCTGCGCTCATAGACTTTAGAAAATGGCCCTCATTTGTTTGATTTCTCCTCGAGAAGCTGCACAAGCCTCAAAAGTTTAAGGTCCTTGCACCCTGTCCGAAACTGTCGTATCTGTAATGATGAGACCGAGAGGTTCGGATCCATGTGCAGAACTTTTAATGAGAATGATCAGACAGGCTATGATCAGCAATGGCGTCAGGTATATAGGGATAACCAGAATCGAAAACAGGAACAAGCAGATGTCGGGGGCAGGCAGCAGAGTCGGTATAAACAATCCAAAGGTCAGGTACAGAGAGATCAAACACAAGGGAAACGCTCGGAAATGACAGACACAGCAAATCAAGACTTCGCAGGGAGTGAGAGTGCTGCTTATTATATGTGTGTGTAAATGAGGTGCAGGTGTGGCAAGGAGATTGACTGAGGAATGATGTGCAGGTGTGACAGGGTGATTGTGATGCAGAGACTCATGGGAAATGTAGTTAGGGTGTGGTGCAACAGATAAGAGGTGCTAGAGTCCGGGTGACATCTGGTGGTTAATGTGGAATTGTCCTGATTGGAGTGCCCTCTACAAAAGTTCATGGGCACTCCATGTAATGATCGTGACAGTATTAGTTTTTTCATATTAATCATTTGGAAGCTCTCAATTGTCAAAAACACCCCTCAAAATATTTGCAAATTTGAACCATCCAAATTAATGTCCATTTTCATGACGGAAGGAAGTTTCAGAGGCTGTTAACGTATAAGACATGAGGTCGTATTTAGTTTTATATATATATATATATATATATATATATATATATATATATAACAAATAATGAGTCAGAAAATAGGCTACAGTTAAAGCTTTCCTTTAGTTTTTGTGAAATGCTCGCACACAGTCACACACACACAAACATGTTTAAATACATTTATGTTGTTAATAAATAAATAACAATAAATTGTAGTAACAGAAATATCTCCAAGTTTTGTTTTTCACTGTAAAAATGTCATGATTTGCCAATGCAAAGAGAGTGCCGCCACCTTTTTCCCCCACTTCAAGCACTGATTATTACACAAAAAAAATCATCCTCCTAGCGACTTTTTTGTTGTTGCCAAAAGCGACAAATCCAGTGACTTTTACTGGTGTTTTTGGAGACTTTTGTGAGACCAATTTAATGGATTCAGAGTTGTTTAGTGTTAAAGAGATGGATTTTTGTGCTAAACATGGCCAATTTGGATGAATGGAGTTTTCTGTGCCGAAAATCTTACTTCTGGGTTGTTTTGGTAGTTTTTTTTTATCATGGATCTAATATTGTAGATGATGGTGGAACACCTTATGAGCATTTCTCTCGGGAATGCATGCCTGTGCACATGTCGACCAGAGGAGAGTGAGACCTCGTCATAAACACAATTCATCAGGAATTCGTTGCCAGCGCTGCATAGGATTTGTTTGAGAATGTCTCCAAATAAGTGTGTTTTGGATGTGAGGGAAAGTTACCATGTTCGGCTTCTCAAAGAACCTAGCATTACATGAACCATGGATGCAGTTTGCTTTTCCAGGGTAGCAATGTAGTGTAGCAAGTGTGTTTGTGTTCTCGTCATCTCAGTGACAAATGTTTTATAAACAAGACAAGGTTGATGCTTGTTGTACACATCTTTTGCTATTAAAACATGGTAAAAGACCCTATCCAGGTAAGAACAACTGCATCAGATTTCTGTCTTTTGTCAGAAATCAGCACATAAGTGAATGTATGTTAATGAATTCAACACGAAATATCAGTATTATGGCTCCGCCCACAGCATGCCTACCGAAGCTTGGTTTTCCATAGAGAATCTGAAGCTGTATTTTTGTCTTGCAGATATGACAAGGCTGGAGACCTTTGGAGATGGGGATTTGGTCTGGTAAATACATAAAATTGGATAATCTACAACTGCCATCTTATTAGACTGCTGCTGCTGCTAGGGGTGTATGCTTCCCCCTTTACAATCACAGTTGCTTTAAGCATTTTAAGAACATGCTTGTTGCACATCCTCTTTCTTAATTTTTGGTGTCGCCCCCACCCCACCATCAAATGTGTTTTTTCATCATGTTAGATACTTAAAATTGGATAATATACAAACTGCCGTTGTATTATGCTGCTGCTAGGGGTGTATGCTTCCCCCTTAATGTGATTTTTCAGCATGTTAGACACGTAAATTGAATGATATACAGTATTGTTCAAAATAATAGCAGTACAATGTGACTAACCAGAATAATCAAGGTTTTTAGTATATTTTTTATTGCTACGTGGCAAACAAGTTACCAGTAGGTTCAGTAGATTGTCAGAAAACAAACAAGACCCAGCATTCATGATATGCACGCTCTTAAGGCTGTGCAATTGGGCAATTAGTTGAAAGGGGTGTGTTCAAAAAAATAGCAGTGTCTACCTTTGACTGTACAAACTCAAAACTATTTTGTACAAACATTTTTTTTTTCTGGGATTTAGCAATCCTGTGAATCACTAAACTAATATTTAGTTGTATGACCACAGTTTTTTAAAACTGCTTGACATCTGTGTGGCATGGAGTCAACCAACTTGTGGCACCTCTCAGCTGTTATTCCACTCCATGATTCTTTAACAACATTCCACAATTCATTCACATTTCTTGGTTTTGCTTCAGAAACAGCATTTTTGATATCACCCCACAAGTTCTCAATTGGATTAAGGTCTAGAGATTGGGCTGGCCACTCCATAACATTAATTTTGTTGGTTTGGAACCAAGACTTTGCCCGTTTACTAGTGTGTTTTGGGTCATTGTCTTGTTGAAACAACCATTTCAAGGGCATGTCCTCTTCAGCATAGGGCAACATGACCTCTTCAAGTATTTTAACATATGCAAACTGATCCATGATCCCTGGTATGCGATAAATAGGCCCAACACCATAGTAGGAGAAACATGCCCATATCATGATGCTTGCACCTCCATGCTTCACTGTCTTCACTGTGTACTGTGGCTTGAATTCAGAGTTTGGGGGTCGTCTCACAAACTGCCTGTGGCCCTTGGACCCAAAAAGAACAATTTTACTCTCATCAGTCCACAAAATGTTCCTCCATTTCTCTTTAGGCCAGTTGATGTGTTCTTTGGCAAATTGTAACCTCTTCTGCACATGCCTTTTTTTTAACAGAGGGACTTTGCGGGGGATTCTTGAAAATAGATTAGCTTCACACAGACGTCTTCTAACTGTCACAGTACTTACAGGTAACTCCAGACTGTCTTTGATCATCCTGGAGGTGATCATTGGCTGAGCCTTTGCCATTCTGGTTATTCTTCTATCCATTTTGATGGTTGTCTTCCGTTTTCTTCCACGTCTCTCTTGTTTTGCTCTCCATTTTAAGGCATTGGAGATCATTTTAGCTGAACAGCCTATCATTTTTTGCACCTCTTTATAGGTTTTCCCCTCTCTAATCAACTTTTTAATCAAAGTACGCTGTTCTTCTGAACAATGTCTTGAACGACCCATTTTCCTCAGCTTTCAAATGCATGTTCAACAAGTGTTGGCTTCATCCTTAAATAGGGGCCACCTGATTCACACCTGTTTCTTCACAAAATTGATGACCTCAGTGATTGAATGCCACACTGCTATTTTTTTGAACACACCCCTTTCAACTAATTCAACTAATTGCCCAATTGCACAGCCTTAAGAGCGTGCATATCATGAATGCTGGGTCTCATTTGTTTTCTGAGAATCTACTGAACCTACTGGTAACTTGTTTGCCACGTAGCAATAAAAAAATATGCGAAAAACCTTGATTATTCTGGTTAGTCACATTGTACTGCTATTATTTTGAACAATACTGTACAAACTGCCATCATATTTGGCGGCTGCTGCTGCTAGGGGTGTATGCTTCCCCCATACAGTTCATCCAAATATTTTGCATAAGCAGCAAAAGCAACATGCCTGATGTATGCTTTCTTTTGGAGTTTTGGTGATGCTTCCCACATAAATATAGTATCAAGCAACATTTCTCATTGCTGGCCATTCAACTTCCCAAGACGCCTAGGCCTACCCTTGTCGCCTCTGGCGAGAACAGCGGCTGACTCCCCTGCATCCTCCTACCGCTCGGCCAGGCCTACGATTCCGCCAATCGAAAAATGGACGGTGTCGAGTCTGAGGCAAGCCCTGTCCAAAACCGATGTCATACATTCAAGCAAGTTGAATAAGTCCGAACTTTATGACTTGTACTCAAACTTTCAAAATAATAACATTTCTCCCCAGTCAACCCCAATCTCAAAGAAAGGAAAAAAGAAAGGAGTACCTCGAAATACGCCTCACAGCACTCAACCATCCTCTGCCGCAAGGCCTAGCTCCCAGTGGCTATCAAGCTGCAGCAACAGGCCATCAAGCCTGGCCCGCGCCCCGAATCCTACCGCCGGGGTGCCCACAATGTCGGCTGGAGCCCGGCCTCCCACCACAGCTTCCATCCCAACAGCACAGGGGGCTGTAGCTCAAGGAGGCTTCTGGGTGCCTCCTCCACCCATCTCAGCCCCATCGCATGGAACTTTTAATCCAGACCTCGCAGCCAAGGCAAGTGCTTGGCCGAACTGGTCGCCAAATACAGCGCCGCCTCCCGCTCCTTCCAGCTTTGGGCCCGAGGCTCAAGCTAACGCTTGATTGAACTGGCTGTCCCATACTGCCCTGCCTCCTTCTCCTTCCAGCTTCAAGCCCGCGGCTCACGATAACGTTTGGCCGAACTGGCCGCCTAACACAGCCCCGCCTCTCGCTCATCCCAGCTTCCAGCCTGCGGCCCCAGCAAACGCCTGGCCATACATAAGAAATCCAAATCCCCTTTCATCTCAATTACTTTCCTTTTCCGAATTCACCATCGCATTCAACCGTTTCACCGAGATTATCTGTTCAGCCTTCCCCCATAGTCTACGGAGGGGGCCACTTTTATACATACCACAAGCTTTTTTCTGCTAAGTGTGAAATCCGAAGCGCTCAGTGGAACCAGTGCCCTTATCGGGGAGCCCTCGACTCAGACTTGCACAGCCTTGTTTTTTTTAGGCTGTAGGAGCATTTCTTGCGCAGTCTGCAGGTCAGTGGCTCACTCCACAATAACCTGCCCACAAGTACATCCCGATGCACCCAAATACTCTGATACTCCCCCGGCAAAATCCACCAGCTACATCCCAAGATCAACGACTTCAGCAAACTCACATCCAGCCCAACCAGAAGCAGAAAACAGGCAGCTATGCATTGCTTTCAACAGCGGGAGATGCACCAGACAGCACTGCCGAAGCTTTCCCAAAACACGGTCTGCCATAATCTCTATTCCGCCCATGCAGAGCCTGACATAGTAGTTAACCTTATCAAAAAAGAAGTCGAGTCAGGCTTCATGATCGGGCACGTCAATAAACCCCCCCTTCAAAACGTTCAGAGTCAGCCCAATTGGAGTGGCTACTAGAACATTTTCAGGTAAGAAATGTAGTAGACCAAGATGGCGGCGCGAACACATCGCGAGGCTCAGCGTCTCTCCAGTTTTTGCAATTTTGCAGTATTATTCCTGCTCATCTCGGGTCTGTTCGTACTGAACAGCTTTGCTCTAACATCATACACCCGACAGGAGCTTTTGGATATCGGTGAGGACTTTACCAGCAGTTTTATCACCAATCTTCGACTCATCCCTGAGATCACTAGAACAACCGAGGCTTCGCACTCTACCCGGCCGGGCGGAAGTGCTCGCAGGCGGCGTCGAGATCGTAAACAAAGGCGGGGGAAGCGTTGAGGTCTAAGAGCCAAGCTAAAGCTAACACCGCTCCGGCTCTCTTTACCCAGCATTTTCCTCGCTAATGTGCGGTCACTGGTGAACAAAATGGATGAGTTACGACTCCGCATCACCCACAGTAAGAGACTTATGGACTGCAATGTCATGGTTTTCACAGAAACATGGCTACAAAGCGACGTACCCAACAATGCTATTGAGCTAGCAGGACGCTACACGCTCCGGGCAGATAGAACGGCAGATGACTCCGGCAAGACAAGAGGTGGTGGATTGTGCATTTATGTCAACAAAGCTTGGTGTACGAACACTGTCATTGTTGGGAGACACTGCTCAGCTAACCTAGAGTTTCTCATGGTTAAATGTAGACCTTTTTATCTGCCACGGGAGTTCACTTTCACCATAATAACCGCAGTCTATATTGCACCGGATGCTAATGCCAAGCTTGCTTTGAACGAACTTCATGCAGCCATTAGTAAACAACAGACTGCTCACCCAGAGGCTGCTTTTATTGTCGCGGGTGATTTTAATCACTGCAAATTAAAAACAGTACTCCCCAAATTTCACCAGCATGTTTCCTGCCACACCAGAGGAGACAAAACTTTGGATCATGTTTATACAAACATCAATGGAGCTTACATCGCGAGCCCCCTCCCCCACCTCGGACAGTCTGATCACCTTTCTTTGTTTCTCACCCCTAAGTATTCACCCCTCATCAACCGTGTGAAGCCATCAGTGAGGACCATCAAAGTGTGGCCAACTGGAGCAGACTCTTTACTTCAAGACAGGTTTCAACACACTGACTGGAGTATGTTTGCTTCTCAGGCTGCCTGTGGCTCTCACACGGACATTGATATCTACACCTCCTCTGTACTGGATCACATCAACTCCACCATTGACAGTGTAACAACAGAAAAACAGATAACAACATACCCTAATCAGAAGCCATGGATGAACAAGGAGGTTCGACTTCTGCTGAAAGACCTCAACACCGCCTTCAGGTCAGATGACGCTCAGGCCTACAGTAAATCCAGGGCTAACCTGAAAAGGGGCATCAAAAAGGCCAAGTACTGCTACAAGCTGAAGGTAGAGGAACACTTTTCCAACTCTGACCCCCGACGCATGTGGCAGGGCATCCAGATCATCAGTGACTACAAGTCAAGCAACTCCACACCAACAGTCACGGACGTCTCCTTCCTTAACGAGCTAAATGACTTTTATGCTCGCTTCAACAGCGACAGCAAGGAGACGGCCACCAACATCTCACCCTCAGCAGACCACCAACCCCTTAAACTCACCCCCTCAGATGTCCACACTGCACTGAGCCAGATCAACGCACGCAAGGCTGCTGGCCCGGATGGCATTCCTGGACGTGTGCTTAGGGCATGTGCAGAGCAGCTTGCAGGGGTCTTCACAGACATTTTCAACCTGTCCCTCACCCAAGCAACTGTGCCAACATGTTTTAAGTCCACATCCATTGTGCCAGTACCGAAACACTCCTCCCCAACGTGCCTCAATGACTATCGCCCCGTAGCACTCACACCCATCATTATGAAGTGCTTCGAGCGACTGGTCCTAGCACACCTCAAAGACTGCCTCCCACCCACACTGGACCCACACCAATTTGCCAATCGCAGAAGTAGGAGCACAGAGGATGCAGTATGCACAGTGCTGCACTCTGCACTCACACACCTGGACAATAACAACACGTATGTTAGGATGTTGTTTGTTGACTTCAGTTCAGCATTTAACACCGTCATTCCCTCCAAGCTGACCACAAAACTTGGAGACCTGGACATCAACACCTCCCTCTGCAACTGGATTATGGACTTTCTGACCAACAGGCCTCAGCATGTTCGGTCAGGTCACACCCACTCCACCACCATCACACTTAATACTGGCGTACCACAGGGCTGTGTGCTGAGCCCATTCCTTTACTCCCTTTACACCCACGACTGCAAGCCTGTGCATGGATCCAACTCCATCATTAAGTTTGCAGATGACACCACGGTGATTGGCCTCATCAGTGACAACGATGAGACTGCCTACAGGGAAGAGGTACAGCACCTGGCCACATGGTGCGCTGACAATAACCTGCTCCTTAACACCAATAAGACCAAGGAGCTCATTGTGGACTTCAGGAAGAAGAATGGAAGCACACATGACCCCATCCACATTAACGGGCTGGCTGTAGAACGTGTGTCCAGCTTCAAGTTCCTGGGAACCACCATCTCAGAGGAACTGTCCTGGGCCACAAACACCTCCAGCCTGGTAAAGAAGGCTCACCAGGGCCTTTTCTTCCTCAGGACACTGAAGAAGAACCAGCTGTCTTCATCCATCCTGGTGAACTTCTACCGGTGTGCGATCGAGAGCATCCTGACCAGTTGCATCACAGTCTGGTATGGGAACTGCTCAGTGGCTGACCGCAAGGCACTGCAGAGGGTGGTGAAAACTGCCCAGCGCATCACAGGGACACCACTTCCTGCTCTTGAGGACATCCAGAGGAAACGCTGTCTACGTCGAGCTCGCAGCATTCTCAAGGACTCCTCTCACCCTGACCATGAACTGTTTAACCTCCTCCCCTCTGGAAGGCGTTTCAGGAGCCTCCGGACAAGGACCACAAGATTCAGGAACAGCTTTTTCCCTAAAGCTGTCTCCTTGCTGAACTCTGCCCTCTGACACCCCTCAACACCCCCCACACCACACATAGACTCCTCCCCCTCTTCAACACTCTGATTTATTTATTTATTCACAACAAGCAAAAAACAGTAACTTGTTATTACTTGCACTACTGTCTGTTCATCCAGGAACACTGTATAATCCATTTGCACATTGAAATATTTTTTTTCTATGCACTTTACTGTCCATTGCAATACTGTAAATTATGTTCATAGTTCTGCCTATAGTGTACATACACTTTTACATAGCCCATCTGTATAGTATGTTCATAGTACACCTATCTGTATATCGTGCTTATAGTATTTAATATCTGTAAATTATGTCCATAATACTTACCTGTATAGTTATTGTAAATATTATAGACCTTTATTCTGTACTTACTGCTTATTGCACTTCTGGTTAGATGCTAACTGCATTTCGTTGCCTTGTACCTACATGTGCAGTGACAATAAAGTTGAATCTAATCTAATCTAATCTAATCTTAATGGTGGATCTGTCATCCCCACAAAAATACACAGTCCTGAGCATCAATAGTTTGATACCTCTCTACAAATTTTCACTCAAATACCAAGACATAGATCAGGCAGTCGAACTGATTAAAATCATGGGCCAAGGAGCCTGGCTTGCAAAAATAGACATCACTTCTGCCTTCAAAGTGATGCCTATCCATCCGGACTTTTGGCACCTATTTGGGATCTGATGGCTCGAGAAATACTATTTCGCCGTCCGGTTAACCTTCGGATGCAAAAGCAGCCCCAAAAAATTCAATATGCTATCCGAAGCCGTTTGCTGGATCCTTTCCAACAATTATGCAATTTGATATATTATCCATCTCTTAGATGACTTTCTGGTCATTTCACCTCCTAAGGCAATCCAAGCCGCCCCTATCCTCACAGTCCAAAAAGTTTTTTCTGAGCTCAGGATTCCCAGGAAAAAAACATGGGTCCTGCGCATCCATTGAGTTCCTCGGTATCAACCTCAACTCTGCTAAATTTCAGCTTTCCCTTCCAAAGGAGAAGATTAATAGAATAATCCTCATCTCCTCCACCCTCCTCGACAGCCTAAGCTGCTAAACGTGAACTCCTTTCTCTGCTTGGGCACTTAAATTTCACAATGCGCATTATTCCCCAAGGACGCCCCTACATCACGCATCTCCTAACACTCGCATCTTCAGTTCATGTGCTTGAGGACCTCATCCCCCCATCCCACGCATGCCGCGACAAACTTAATTTTATGGATCCTATTTCTTAACCAATGGAATGGGCTTTCTTTTTTTTATAACAATCTAGTTTCGTCTCCCATCGACTTCCAGCTATTTACAGACGCAGCTCCCTCAATCGGTTTTGGAGTTTTCTACCAAGGTCGTTGGTTCTCGTCCACATGCCCCCCCCCAGATGCAGGACTCGACCAAGTCCTCAGCTCTTTTCGAGCTCTACCCCCTCATAGTAGCAGCTTTCCTGTGGGGAAATGAATTGGCATCTAAAAGCATTTTAGTGCACTGCGACAACGAAGCCGTAGATCAGTGCATAAACAAAGGCCATTCTCACCCTCCTGCCCTCATGCCTCTCCTTAGACATCTAATATGCATCGCAGCATGCAACCAATTTATAATTATCGTGAAGCACGTTCCAGGTACGGAAAACCAAATTGCTGACCCCTTGTCTCATTTTATGTTTCAGAAATTCAGGACGCTGGCTCCAGAGGTGGACCAATTCCCTACTCTGGTTCCTCACTATTTAGAATTAAAATTCCCATAACTCACCCTCTAAAACCACTTCTCGAAGCATTGCTCGACTCTATTCTCCAGGCAGTTTCTCCCAGAACCCTCCAGTCATACATGGCTGCGTGGAAATGCTTTAAGACATTTCACCTCACCTATGACATCCCTTTCCCAGGTTTTTCCCTACTCTCTATCACCTCTTTCATTTCGTTTCTCAACGGCGTCAAGGGTCTCCAAGTCGGATCCATCAAAAGCTACCTGAGCGGAGTCTAGTTTTTTTACAAACTGATGATACACTCCCACACCCGAAATAAACAATTTGCAAAACTCCTTCTTAATTAAAGGGATCCAGCGATCCCAGTCCACCCATCCAGACACTAGAACACAGACATGGAGCTTACAATTTCTTCAAGTTTCAATCCGAAAATCAACCCTACTGTATCAGACCTAACTGTACTCGATGATGAAACGATCGCTTTTTTAATCAAACAAAGGAAAACAGACCAAGCCAAGAAAGGTCATTTTATATATATTTGCAATCTCTCCTACCCAATCCAGCCTTACCAATCCATCCTGACATTTCTACACCTTAGGAATTCCCAGGCAAAATCTCCACACAAACCACTATTCATCGAAGACTATAAAAAACCAGTCACTCATTTCTGGTTCCAAAAACACCTCAGATGCATCCTGCAATTATCGGGTATCTCAACAAACAATTTCTCCACCCATTCCTTTCGGATCGGTGCAGCAACTTCAGCAGCCCAAAAAGGCCTCTCCAAGCAGCAGATCCAAGCTCTTGGAAGATTTCTTCAGAAGCGTACCAAAGCTATATCAGAAAAATCAGTTTCACATAAAGAAAGCTCACCAAACCCTCATCGGCCACCAATATATATATATATATATTTTTTTTTTTTTTTCCAGCTAGCAACACGTACGTATCGAACACCAGCGAGCACATCCCAGCTAAAACAATTTCCCTCCTATGGCGAGACGTACACCTCCAATACCGCAAATTAATCTTTCGCTGAACACCAACGGGTGCTTCGCAGATTAAACAAACTTAATTTTCCCTCTGATGGTCGGAGAGACTACCCATCCGGAGCCGCTAGTTAAAAAAAATTAAAATAGTCCCACTTGATGCCGGCTATAGCCTCCCGGCTAGATAACCTTACATTTTCTATCCTATGGTCAGTGAGGCTTCTCTCTTCGATGCCAGGAGCTCAATCTCCCATCGTATGCTGACGAGAGACTCCCGGCCAGACAACCTCACCTTTTCCATTCTGCGGCCAGCAAGGCTTACCCGTTCATTGCCAGGAGCCCACACTCCCTTCGGACGTAGGTGAAAGCCCCCTGGCTACCTTTCTTGCCCTTTCGTCTTACATACGGAGAGGTTTACTCATTCAATGCATGGAGTCGGGGCTCCCATTCGATGTAGGTCAGAGCCTCCCGGCTAGACAACCTTACCTTTTCCGTCTTTTGGCCAGCGAGGCTTACCCGTTCGATGCTGGGATCTAAGCTCCTATCGGACGTCAGTCAGAGCCTCCCGGCTAGACAACCTTACCTTTTCCATCCTTCGGCCAGCAAGGCTTACCCGTTCGATGCAAGTGCTCCCATCGGACACCAGTGAGAGCCTCCTGGCCAGACAACCATTACCATTCCATGTGGTTTAGGTCACAAAAAACGATCTACCAAATATGCAAGCCATCTGATGCCGCAAGTATCAAACACACAAACAAACCCTCCTTCCATCCTACGGTCGTCGAGGCTTACCCGTCTCATGCCGTGAGTAGCGAACTCCCATAAGACGTCGACGAGAGCCTCACGGCCACACAAACCTACCTTTTCCATTCTATGGCCTGCGAGGCTTACCCAACGGATGTCCCCGTTGGATGCTCGTGAGAGCCTCACGGCCACTTGATGTTACCCCTTCCATCTCACATCAGGAGAGGCTTACCCGTTCGATGCGTATGCTCTCTTTGGACGCCAGAAAGAGCCTCCCGGTCACAACCACATAGTTCAGTACCTGCAGCCGGTAGGGCCTACCCTTCCAATGCCTAAGTCGCTCCCACCGGAGTACGTAGGCCCTTCCGGCCTGGCGACAAGACGACTTCTCCGAAAATAAAAATCAGCCCTCGCCAGTACTCTATGCTATTTTGGGGGGGGGGGGGGGCATTCTTTAAACTGGCGGCTGTCCTCTTGTTCATTTGCTTTTGGGGGGGTTCTCTAGGTTCGGGCCATTCCCGAGCTCGGAGCCCTTCCACGGACAGCACGACAAATATGCATACCATACCGTAGCTAATTATATGTAAGCGTGAACTTGTGAAATGATGTTTTATTAACAAGATTTGGGAGGAGAGCGTCAGATACTTAGCCTAATCAACACAGGTGGACCATAATCAAGTAAACAATCCCATAGTATAAATATCGATTACCTCTATCCATTGGCGGTTTATCAGCATCCCTCCTCCACCCCCATCTCCTCACTTTGAGTTCACTTTATAAATAGACGGGGAAGGGGGGTACTCTAGGTTCAGACCATTCCCAAGCTCAGAGCCCTTCCCCGGACAGCACGCCAAATATGCATACCATACTTCAGCTAATTATATGTAAGCGTGAATTCGTGAATTGCAGTTTGACAGTTTTGATGCATACAATCTTCCATAAAAAGTTAAGAGTTGTTTGTATGCATATTCTGATTATGTTTTCCACAATGGATAACTTTGCATCTACATTGCAAGCTTGTGCAAACACATTCTTTCTATGTACAAGTCATAAAAACAAACCTTTAATAACATTTTACAATGTAATTCTTTTAAAAGTCTTTTCACAAGTTTTACTTAATAATATACATCTTTTTATACACACACATTTTCAACCTTGTTGTCAATATTAATTAGAGCAGCAGAAATAATACTTCAAATATTCTTCAACCAAAGTCTGTACATATACAAGAGTCTCGAGGTATGCATCTACTCCAAATGAATCAGACACTTGCGGTGGGTCAATTTGTTCATTTGTGAGTTGTGACCTGTGAATTACAGGCAGTTTGACTGCAAAGTGAACATGGTCAGCATCTCCACCATCTTGTTCAACTGTCATTGAGCCTGAATACTCTGTCTAAAGGTAAACAAATACATCATTTTAAATATGGGGGGTTAAACTAATAGAGCATAACCAATATTGTATGGTAAGAGGAAATAATTACCTCAGGGTTAATTATTGGATTCTGATACTGGCCAACCACATTCTCTTATCCGATGAACAATAGTTGTATGAGTGACACCTAAAATGTTACAGATGGTTTCCTGGGGTAATCCAAGCTTCAGAAAGTGGATTAGTCTGTCATTTGCTGCCTCAATGTCCTACAATGATTATAACAAACAAAGAACATTTTCGTCAATGCAATATACCTTGTTCATAATGAAATATTAGTCTAATTGGTGAATACTGCACAGTACTTTAGATTTTAGCAGATAGCCAATATTACAATATTTTAAAATGTAACATGCTACATGACCATCAAGTGGTCATTTAATTACCTTAAAAAAAGTTTTAATAACACACACGGACGGATGGGTTCAGGAAGCACCAGAGAGGTTAAAAACTGGGAAAACTAGTCAAATTACAAATAACATTAGTTTTCTTTTGGATGTTACTACAGTAATGAACATTATATATAATAGTAATTAGTGGAGCAGCCTGGCCCTGGTGTCAGATCCCTAGCGATTATCTGCACTAATGCCCAAGCAGCACTTTCTCCTTGTGCAGAAAGGCCCTGAACAAACAGTAAGTAAACACAAACTACAGCCAAATATTTAACTGAACATACTGTAGTTTAAAGTTGCATGGAGTAACCATACCAGTTACATACAAGGAATAATAATAATTAGGAACTTTTCACTAGTGACGGAAAGTCAGGTTCTTTTTTCGCAAACTGGTTCTTTTCGACAGTTAATTTCAATTAACATGTCATGCATTACATTGCATTACAACATACGTGTTACAGTGTCTGGTTTGTGTTCCCTGGGTATCCACTAGAATCCACTCCTGTATTCCGGCCGTGACAGAAGGACTCCGTCAGTCCGAGATCCAGCAGTATGTCTTCTAATGCTTCTTCCCCAGCCACCGAGCGGGAAAGAGGCAATCGTTTTGAGGGGAACCTGCCTGGTCGTGTTTCACGGGACCAGGGGAGGTCGCCCCGGAAGGGAGTGGTCGAGAGGAGGCTCAGCATCACTCTCAACCATGGCCCCCCTTCGACCCGGGGCTTGTGTGGGACAGATCAGAGCCACCGTCTCACCGTGGCGGACGGAGAGGGGAGAAGAAGCGCATGTCCTCTGAGCCAGCGCCACTGCCCATGATGGCCGCAAGGCCAACGCCACGAGGCAAAGAGTTTAGTCAGGTTCCCGTTGACCCTCCAGAGTTGTGTCAGTTTCCGGTTGTCCCTCCAGAGTCAAGTCAGGTTCCAGTTGATCCTACAGAGTCGAGTCAGGTTCCAGTTGACCCTCCAGAGTCGAGTCAGGTTCCAGTTGACCCTCCAGAGCCGAGTCAGGTTCCAGCTGACCTCCAGAGTTGAGTCAGGTTCCAATTGACCCTCCAGAGCAGAGTCAGGGTTCAGTTGACCCTCCAGAGTCGAGTCAGGGTCCAGTTGACCCTCCAGAGTCGAGTCAGGTTCCCGTTGACCCTCCTGAGTCAAGTCAGGTTCCAGTTGACCCTCCAGAGTCAAGTCAGATTCCTGTTGACATTCCAGAGTTGAGTCAGGTTCCGGTTGACCCTCCAGAGTTGAGTCAGGTGCTCATGGAGCCTCCAGAGTCAGGGCTAGTCACCGTTGACCTTCCAGAGTCAGGGCTAGTCACCGTGGACCTTCCAGAGTAAAGTCAAGTTACTGATGACCCTCCAGAGTCAGGGCTAGTCACTGTTGACCTTCCAGAGTCAGGGCTAGTCACCGTGGACCTTCCAGAGTCAAGTCAAGTTACTGATGACCCTCCAGAGTCAGGGCTAGTCACCGTTGACCTTCCAGAGTCAGGGCTAGTCACAGATGACCTTCCAGAGTCAGGGCTAGTCACTGCTGACCTTCCAGAGTCAGGGCTAGTCACCGTTGACCCTCCAGAGTCAGAAATAGTCAAGGACAGAGTCAAGTCACTGGTGATTTTCAGGGACAGAGTCGAGTCACCAGTGATCTTCAAGAACAAAGGCAAGTCATAATTGATCTTCATGAACAAATGCAAGTCACCAATGATCTCCAGGAACAAATGCAAGTCACCAGTGGTCTTCAGGAACAAATGCAAGTCACCATTGATCTTCAGGAACAGATGCAAGTCACCAGTGATCTTTATGAACAGATGCAAGTCACCAATGATCTCCATGAACAAGGGCAAGTCACCAATGATCTTAATGAGCAGAGTCAGACCACCAATGATCTTCAGGAGCAGAGTCAAGTCAGCATTGATATTCTGGAATCCAGTCTAAACACCATAGGATTACCAGAGCCTCTCCTCATCTCGGCTGGATTAACGGAATCTCTCCATGCCTCTGTGGAACTTCCAGAGCCTCGTCACATCTCAGCTGATCTACCAGAATCCTTCCTCAACTCTGCGGGACTTCCAGAGCCTCGTCAGGTCTCAGTCGAACTTTATGAGCATCTGACTGATCCTGTTGTGGCCACGGAGGCTACTCTTAACTCTTTGTTCAGGTTTTTTGTTTCAGACTTGCCCAACCAGACTTGTCCTCCTGTTGGTCCGGCCGCACAGATAAGGTGGTCTTCTGCTCCACCCTGGGGGACTCCGGTCTCCACCTCACGGACTTGGTGGTTTTCTGCTCCGCTCTGGGGGGCTTCCCCCCTGACCACACGGTTATGGTGGTCTTCTGCTCTGCCCTGGGGGGCATCGGTTTTGGTCACACACATGTGGTCCCTGGGGGGCGTCCATCCCAACCACACGGTTGTGGTGGTCTTATGCTCCGCCCTGTGGGACTTCCTTCCTGACCACACTGCTGTGGTCGTCTTCTGCGCCACCCTGGGGTTCTGCCCGGTCGGCGTCATCCTGGGTTCCTGAACACCCTGATCTCCTGTTTTATGGTTGTTGTTTTTTGCTTTTTGTTTTTGTGTTCACTCCTGTCCCTGTTCCTCTCTGTTAGCCTGGCCCTTCATCCATCCCCCTGGAACTCCCCCGGTCCACCTCCCTCCTGGTCTCCCTGTTTAGTGTTTGCACTTCTGGTGTCTGTTCCCCATGTTGTTGTTTTTTTCTGGGCCTCCGTCCCTCCCCCTGAGCCTCCACCTGTCCGCCTCCCACCTGGTCTCTGGTTTTTGTAGTCTTGTCTTGGTGCGTCTCGGAGCCGCTCCATAGAGAGGGGGGGGGGTATTGTCACAGTGTCTGGTTTGTGTTCCCTGGGTTTCCACTAGATGTCCTCCTTCCCCACGGTGTCTGTCACTTTATGAACCACATTCTTCACGTTCTCTGCCTAATCATTGCACCCAGCTGTCACTGGTTATCAATCATTGCACTCAGTAAATTCCCCATTAGCGTTTGTCTCTCCCTTTGTATTTATACCCGGTCTGTCTTAGTATGTGTGACGGAGTCCTTGTTTAATGTCTATCCGTAGTCTTGCTCTAGCCTTGTGTTTCGTCTGTTTTCTTGTTTATTGGATACTCTGGTTTTGACCCTGCCTGGACTGTTTACCCATTTGGATTGCCCACAATAAATGTCATACACGCACTTGGATCTCTCTTCGTGTTTCCTGTATTCCGGCCATGACAATACGCCCCTCAGTTCATGCATGCTCGTAGTATCAGATCGTTTTGCCTGTTTAATAGGGACAAGGGGTCATTTTTCTGATTCACTACGGGAAAACCAAGTCTCATATAATATGCAGTGGAAGATTTGACCCCAAATGTATGTCTGTATAATTAAGGCAGTTGGCAACCATACTACAGGTGCACATCGAATCTACCCGCAACTTCACACATATTCTTCATCTTGCACTCGATATTTTTTATGTTATAGTTTATTTAATCTAATAAACTAATTCAGTAATTCTAAATGTAAAATAAATCTGCAGACTGTTTCGAAGGCTGCTTCCTCAAGGAGGTCTCATTTTGCATACATCATAGAAGTTGCCTTGTTTGAATCATTAATGTTAGATTCAATAGTAAAGAAATTACAACAATATACACCTCACAATGGATAATGGTCCATTTTAGAATTTAGACACACTTCATGTATGTGGCCGACGAATGTGACAGTCTTCGAAATGGTGCTTGGTAGCAAATAATAACTGATTCAATCATGGTGTAAATTGTCAAACGGACTCACTAGTTATGACCACTGATCTATATTATAGATCAGTGGTTATGACAAATAATGACATATCAAGAACTTGGTAAAACTTCAGTTAATTACTGTGTTCAATTAGCATCACTCACCTGTTTTACTCCTCCTGATCAGCCATGTTGAAGAGACTGTAGCGAGTGACTCACGTTCATGTTTCTGTTCCCGCCATGGTTGTTAAGCAAAACGTGATTGGTTGGAGAGAGAGCATGCTGCGATTGGTCAGCACAACACGGGCGTTATCTGATTGGGTTAAGTAGAAAGTGGGTGGAGTCTACCTATTTGTGGAGTTTTCTGCACTGGTGATGCTAGAATTGTGTCAAAATCCACAAGTTCATGAGGTGACCGACGAATGTGCAGAAAGCAATTCACAAATGTACAGAAAGCGATTCACTAATGAATGCAGGCATAATTGTGGTTGTGACATAAAAACAAATTTGTGAATACGTTTTTTACTAGCAAATCTATTTTTTATATATTTGTGAATTTAATTATTTTTCTGTTAAACTCCTAACAAATATTTCTGGATCTCATTCTATTCATTTGTGGATACAAATATTTTTTGTGAATAGCTTTACATTTATTTGTGGATCAAAATCTATTTATTTGGAATATTGCTACAATCCTACCCCCATACTCGCTAGTCTGTTATCAATCTCAATTTACTACAAAACCCCAACAGTCTTTTTAAAGACTAAACCCACAAACATTCTTTTTAAAGATTAGATCAAATCTCAGCCATAGCCAATAATATTTTTAACTGCTAGGCAGTAGCTACACTTAGCTAAAACTACCCAGGCGACTAAGAGACACACACACACACACACACACACACACAAATGTTCCCCTCTCCTTCGTCTCTCTTCTGGAAAAAAAAGTGGAAAAAAGGCAGCCATCTGATACTGAGGTTAATGCTCTGCTGTTTTTTTACCCAGGAAAAGCAGGAGATATTTAAGGATGGTGAAGAAGCTGAGGCTGAGCCTTCTCAATGCTCCTGCCCTGCTTATGTAGAGCTGTTAGAGGTTATGGATCACGCCACTGCAAAGTTGGACTTGCCATGAAAATGCACTTACAAGGTGATGCTGTGAGGCCAAAAAAAAAAAAACTTGATGAGTTATCTTTTTGACCATAGCCCCCCAGCTCAGGTGAGCCTTCCATTTCTGCATGATCTAAATACACATATCAAAAAGAAATGAAAGAAGCCTGTAACTGACAGAGAAGTCAGTTTAATATTTCATGTTTATTTTCTTCTTCTTCTTCTTCTTTCGGGTTTAATGGCGGTTGGCAACTAATCTCAAAGGTGCATTACCGCCACCTACTAGACTGGAGTGTGGGTATTAGAATGACATAAAAAAAGAGGTGAAGAAAATTAAATTAGTAAATAAAAGAAGTAAAAACTTATATAAGACCTTTACAAAAGAAAATTCCTTCCTATTAAATTCTTTCACTTAACCCAGTGTTTTTCAAAAACAAAATTAATAAATTGTGTATACTCCCAGATGCTTTTCCTAATAAATGCTCAAGTGTCATGCTTTGTTCATCCATCTGTGCCTTTAATTCTGCCCGATCTTCTTCATATTTTTTGCAGTCTAACAATATATGCTTCACTGTCTCTTGCACATTACACTCAGTGCATAATCCATTGTGATGTTTTCCTATTCTGTGCAATGTTGTATTTAAACCAGTGTGACCAATTCTAAGACGTGAGACTAACATCTCGTGACTACTTGATTTTGTATGCTGTATAGATAACGTTCTGTATCCGCTGTATCCCAATATTCTTGCCATATATTAAGAGAATGTTGCTTTATGATGGTTTTGACCTCTGCTCTGCTTATTGGTACTTGTACATCTACTATTTCATGCAAAATTTCATAGAATTTTTTGCTAGCATATCCACAACTTCATTTCCTTCCACCCCCACATGAGCAGGAACCCACAGGAAGGAGACAACCGCTCCCTTATTATGAAGTGTGAGAAGCAAGTGAAGTATTCGATAAATGAGGTCTTGCCTACATGACGCTCTCCCAGATTGAATGCTTAATAATGCTGATAAACTGTCTGAGGCTATAATAATACCTCGACTCTGATGATTTTTTCCCACCCACTCTAATGCCAATAAAATTGCTATCAACTCCACAGTGTAAACTGACAGTTAGTCTGTAGTCCCCTTTTTGACTACTACTTCATACCGAGGAATATAAAATGCTGCACCAGTACGGCCTGTTTCCGGCTGCTTTGATCCATCCGTGAAAATGAATAATTCCTCCTGATACTGCTCTACATAGTTTTGAACTCAGCCTTAATACTACCTCCAGTGATCCATCTCTCATATGCCCTAGCATGCTATAACATATAGCATCTTTCCCTGGTGATGTTTGTCGTGCACTTAGGATAGCCCTTTTTAATTCAAACATAGTAAAAGGCAGGTCCATATCTCCTCCTGGTGCAAATCTACTGTCTTTCATTCCAGGATTTTCCAACAATGTCTTCTTCCTATACTGGTTATCTATTGCGGACAAATTTCCAGAACTGTGGATTTTCACAAAAGTTTCTACCAAAAGCTCTGCTTTTTCTGCATTACTAACTGCATTCTTATTATTGCTACATAACACTGGCATTTCAACCTTTCTACCTAATACACTCATTCTTCTGATTGTATATGTCTGACAACTGAGTTTCACTTCCAATTTTATTGCAATACTGTCTCCAATACACACGTTTGACTGACCTTATCGTTTCCCTAACTACTGCTTGTGCCTTTTTGTAGCTAATTAAAGTTTCCATTGTGTGATGAGTTTTAAGCTGCCTAAATGCTTTATTTTTTTTTTTTAACTGCTATTCTACAGCTCTCATCCCACCACGGCACACTTTTTCCCTGTTTATTTACTGTACTTTTTGGAATAGTTTCTTCTGCTGCTTGTATAATGGTTGCTACTACTACACTATTCATTTCCTCCACATGTGTTATATCTCTACTCAGTATTTCCACACACTTACTGTCACTAACTTCTTTAAATGTCTGCCAGTCAGCTTTATCCAATTTCCACCTTGGTATTTTCACTTCCTCTTCCTGGTGTACCTCTATGCCAATCCTAGTTATTATTGGGTAGTGATCACTACCCACTGTTGACCTACCTTTTACTTCCCATGCACTAATTCCTGCAATTTCAATTGATACTAGTGTTAGATCAATAGCACTTTCTGTATTACTTGCACTATTATACTGTGTGCCCTTTCCATCATTAATACACACCAACTCCTTATCATCTATAAATTTCTCTACTTCTAATCCGTTTATATCTGTATTTTTACTTCCCCACAATGTACTGTGTGCATTACAATCTCCACATACCATTATTTTGCCCTGCATTGATCCACAAACTAATTCCAAAATATCAGTACTTAATTTATTGCAAGGGTTGTAAAAATTGACTATTTTTATACTGTCTTGCCCTGACCATACTTCAATTACAACAGATTCATGCTCTTTTCCTTCACTAATAACATTATATCTTACCCCACTTTTAACAAAAGTTGCTACACCTCCACCTCCACCTTTTCCTGTTTCTCTATCTCC
Organism: Carassius auratus; assembly: GCF_003368295.1. NCBI lineage: Eukaryota > Metazoa > Chordata > Actinopteri > Cypriniformes > Cyprinidae > Carassius > Carassius auratus. The sequence goes on from NW_020528079.1 coordinate 2,006,142, forward strand.
CCTAATTGATGTATATCCATAAAAAAAAGTCCAATTGTGGTTTTAACCATGTTTCTTGCACACATATTACATGAGGTCGATCTGCTAAATCTGAGACATAACTCTTGAATTCCTGTCCATTTGCTATTTGGCTTCTGGAGTTCCATTGCAAAATAGTTAATATCATAAAGAGCCACCAACCCATGTCTGCGAGCTTGTACTTCCTGTCACTATCATTTCTTCCATTACCTCACAGCTTAGCCCTTTTATTCCTAGATATTTTTCGGCTGACTTAACTATTATGTTGATCTTTTATGTCTTCCTGTCTGTCTGTGCCGAGCAGTTTATCACCTCAACCATAAACAACACAAATTCATTTTTGCCCATAACTAACAAATCCTCCTTTGCCTCATTTGTCTCACATTTCCCACAAGACCCACTTTTATTTTCTTTGAGATCTGGTTTGTAGGCTTCTTTTTCCTTAGATACTTTCTTTACAGCTTCTGCGTAAGTTATTCCTTGCAGCGATCTCACTCGCTGCACCTCCATTGCCCTCTTGCTGGCTTCACATCCACGGTACGCTGAACTGTGCTCCCCTCCACAGTTACAGCATTTCAGCTTTACTCCTTCTCCACATTCCCCATACTCATGCTCGCCTGAACACCTACCGCATCTTTGTTTACCTTTACACACTGCTGCTACATGGCCGTATCTTTGGCACTTAAAACATCTCAGTGGGGGAGGGATGTATGGCCTGACCTCATAGCTCATGTAGCCTATATATATCTTACTTGGAAGTTTTGCTTCATCAAACTTAATCATTACAGACAGGATATTGCACTTTTCCCAATTTCTGGTTGTACTAAGGCGTTTTATCTCCAGCACTTTTGCCCCTGTTACATTGTCTCTGATTTGGGCTTCTGCGACATTTATCGGTATTCCTGTGATAACCCCTCGAATCAACACCCTGTTTCCAGTCAAGATACACTTTATTCTCTTGCCATCCATTCTGTTCAGTTCTATGGCTTTCTCTTGTTGTGTTTTATTCCTACAAAAAATCATCAGCGCTCCACTTCTCAATACTTTTGCATTTTTAACCTCGCCTAACAATTTGTTTATCGACTTTGTTAACTGAATCGCATTCCACTCACCAAACGATGACCCCTCCTGAGATAGTTTCATGATCACTTTATATTCTTCCTCTTGTTGTTTATTTGCTATTGTCACACTTTGTTCACTATCTGTTTCATCTATATTAGATGCTGCTTTCTCCTTTTTTTTCCGTTTTCTTGACCTCATAACATTCCAAACATTCCTATCTCTCCCACCTTCTTCTTCAAATCCCATCTCCTGTCCCCTCACTTCCTTCCGCCATCTCATGCCCAGTCACAGTCTAGCTGTTGCCAACCGCCAATCCGCGCTGAGACCGCGGAACGTAACCTCCCATCTACACGTCATGTTTATTTTATTTTGTTAAAGACCTTTAATTTGAAACTGCTTTGTAGAGAGCTGCTTGTGTTGAGACCTTTATTATGAAAGGCACCGTGTAACTCAGGAAGTTGTTGTCTAACACTGCATGGCAAGTTGAAGTTGTATTCCACATTTCTAAAGTGCATTTACCAGATGTAAGATTAAGTTCTCCTTTGGTAATAAGCAGCCAATGAAGTAAGTATGTCATTTATATTGTATGTGATCAATGTGAATTGTGTTGCTGTGTGTGAAAAGTGATATACAAAGACTGCAGCTTGCTGTTAAAGTGAATTTAAATCTGTTTGGAAAGTTTACAAAGACAATATTTATTTATTTGATTTATGTATTTTATATTCTTTATTGTAACTTTATTTTTGTATATTTAGTTCTCATGGCATCTTGAGTTGGATGGTTATCCTCATGGTGAACCAGTCAATAAATTGCCTGTCATAAGAGAATCCTTGTGCTCGTGAAATTACTGGGGGGAGCTACAGTGAAAATTCATCTGCTCTTCATGGGTAGGAGAAGGAACGTTTCTGAACAGCAGTTAAGTGAGCATCAAGTTAACTCCAAGTTCCATCATTCTGGATTCTACAAGCATCCTATACACTGGTAACCAAGAACTAAGTGACACATATGCACAGTTTAAAGGCATTGTCGAGTTAAGGCCGACAAGAAGATAAGCACAACCAAGTTCAAGTTAAGGTGCTTGAAGTTGACTTATTCTTGCCATTTGTTAAAAAATTACTCTTTAAGTGTTCAGTACATTGTTTGAAGAAGTGTTGGTGTTATGTACCTTTTTAAGTTTAAGTCATTTTTGATCAGGTTTAAAGCTGCAAGTAAGATAATAGTTGTGAAGAATAGCAAAGTGCAATGCCTAAAAATAACTGAATTTAATTTACAATTTTAATTTTACAGGTGATTGAACTGTTAAAATACTACTTTAACCAGAGTTAATAATCTAAGAGAGAAACATCTGTTTACCTAAGTTCAGTACAGTTCACTTTACATGTATAATTATTCAATTAGAGTAGTCAGTGTAACTAAGAGATATAAAAATAGCAGAAGATGGTCAGTCTGCTAAGTGTGGCAAAGAAAATATAAAATATACTGTGCAATCACCACAGCATCTAATCCCAAGAATGTGTAGACACACAAGCATTAGTAGCTGTTGATGACACAACAGAGCAAGAACCACGAAGAAGTCAAAGAGCACGGAAATTTACAGAGAAAGGTAAAGCGTTGCATGATGAAAGGCTGACTAAACTTAAAAATAGCTTTCAACACTCTTATGAGAAATGGAAGACGCTAGAGATGGTAGACAAAGACTAATGGGGCGTCTCTCCAGTGACATGTTGAACAGCCTCATAGATGCAATCAGTTATTCTTCAAAGGATGTAAATGTTGTTTATGAAGAATTGCGACAAAATGTGAATCCAGACAGTGATACTCGCCGTAGAGTAGACACTTGTGGAGCAGTCACAAAAATGGTAGTTGAGTCTGCATGGAGTCGTCTAGGTGAGGGAGTTGAGGGTCAAGATCCTCTTAGACCAGAAGCATGCTGTATTGATACAGGTTCGGTGTTCTCATCCATAGCCTCCAAATCAAGTTATGGACATCCCAGGTCTTCTCAGTCTATGAAAAATTCAATTTTGAGCTCCAGAGGTTCAAGTTTTTCCTCCGCTAAGAAGCAAGAGGCTGCTGCAGAAATTGCTGCAACTGAAGCAACATTAGAAATATTACAGCAACAAGAGCATGAACTGGAAGAACTACAAAGACTTGAGGCTGAAGACAAAAGGAGAATAGCAGAACAAGAAGCTGAAGAATTGAAGCGACGACTAGAAAGAGAAGAAGAAGAAGCTAGGTTACGTGTTAAGATTGAAGCTGAGATGGAAAGCATTAGAAGACAAGCGCAGAGAGCTTGAGCGCTTGGAGACACTAAAAAAGTGAAATGCTGCAAGGGCACGAATGCAAGTCTACGAGCCGAATGAAGACTCAAAGGAAGAAACGAGAGCTACTTCGTGACTGTAAGAAAGAAAGTAAGAAACATGTACCAAAGTTAAGCAGTTCAGTGTTACAGAGCATACCTCTACAGGAAGGTGCAACAAAATCATATCAAGAACCTAGCACTGCAGACCTTGTTAAGGTGTTAGCAGAATCTATCAGCTCAAGTCGTGTTCCTATACCTGAACCTGCAACATTCTATGGAGACTCTCAGATTTAGTGATTGGAAAATCTCATTTCAAACTCTGATAGACAGAAAAAACATACCAGTGAATGAGAAGCTTTACTAATTACTCAAGTATGTGGAAGGACCAGCTGAGAAAGCCATTGAAAGTTACTTCCTCCTAGGCACGAAATCCGCATATCAAGCAGCTTGGGTCGTACTAGAAGAAAGGTATGGAAACCCATTCGTCATTGATAAAGCTTTTCGAGACAAGTTTAATTCATGGCCAAAGATTGGTTCCAAGGACAGTGTTGAGCTGAGAGAATTTACTGACTTCCTCAGAGGCTGTGAAGCAGCTATGTCTCAGATTAAGGGTCTTGAAGTCCTCAATGATTGTAATGAGAACCAGAAAATTCTTTCCAAGCTTCCTGATTGGTTAGCCTCAGCATGGAATTGTCAGGTCATAGAAATTGAAGAAGAAACTAAGACATTTCCTACCTTCAGTCGGTTTGTAAAGTTTCTTACGCGAGAAGCTAAGATAGCTTGTAATCCAGTGACATCGTTTCATGCACTGAAGTCTAATGAGATCGCAAAGGGAAAGATATCAAGAAATCAGGACACTAGAGCAAAAGTGTTAACGGTACAGTCCAGAGAAAAGGTAGATGCTGTAAAATGTACCTTCTGTGAGAGACTAGGACATGGTATTCACAAATGTTGTACGTTTATGGAGAAGAATGTTGCAGAGCATGTCAAGTTTGTCCAAATGAATAAATTGTGCTTTGGCTGTTTGAATCCTGGTCATCATTCAAAGAACTGTGAAGACAGGAGTGTCTGTGAGAAATGTCAGAAGAAGCACCCATCATGTTTACATGAGGTTTATATCAAGGAAGCTAAGTGGGCTCCACAGTCAGGTCAGTCAAAGGAGAAGTAGAAGGAAAGAAACCCAGAGTTGGTACAGAATAAAGATACTGTAAGTGAAGCAACATCTAACAGAGTAATACAGGATGTAAATAATACTCACACCTCTACAATTGTTCCAGTATGGGTATCAGCTACCAATGAACCAACTCATGAAGTTCTGGTATATGCACTTCTTGACACCCGTAGCGATACTACCTTCATCCTGGAAGAGATAGCTTAAGCTCTTGACACAAAGAAGGAATCTGTGTAGCTGAAGCTCTCAACAATTGTATCCAAGAGTACAGTTGTTCCATGCCAGAAGATAATTTTATTCAGATAAGAAGATCTCTTTACCAGTAACCTATTCTAGAGAGTTTATTCCTGCAAACAGAACTCACATTCCTACACCCAAAACTGCAAGAGTGTGACCTCGTCTAATGCATATAGCTGAGAAGATTGCTCCTAAACAAGTTTGTGATATTGGCCTTCTGATTGGCTACAACTGCCCTCAAGCTCTTCTTCCTAGAGAAATTGTGTCTGGTAAAGAAAATCAGCCATTTGCTTAAAGAACAGATCTGGGCTGGATCATTGTTTGCTGTGGCAATTCCTCTAAAGACTACGGGGATGCCATTGGAGTGAGTCATCGCATTATAGTGAAACAAGTGCTGCCAAGTCTACAGTTTTCTCTCAATCTTACAAGTAATGTTCAGTACATATGTAGAACACAGATCAAGGAAGTGATCACTCCACCAAATGTCATCAAAGCTCTTGAGTCGGACTTCAGTGAGAAAGCAGCACAGGATAGTTGTATTTCTCAAGGAGCTTTACGTTTTCTGTCAAAAAAGGAAACAGGCATCAGACACAAGGAAGATGGTCATTATGAAATGCCTTTGCCTTTCAAAGAAGACAGACCAAATTTGCCCAACTATAAAGGATGTACTATTCATCGCCTCAAAAGCTTAGAAAAAAGGCTTAAAAGAGACGAGAAATACTATAGAGACTATGTAGACTTCATGAATGAGACAATTGCTTGAGGAGATGCTGAGAAGGTTCCAGTTGAAGAAACAGACAAAAACCCTGCTTGGTACATTCCCCATCATGGGGTTTATAATCCTCAAAAACCTGGAAAGATCTGTGTAGTCTTTGATTGCTCAGCAAAGTTTCAAGGTTCATCTCTCAATGACCATTTGCTAACTGGTCCAGAGTTAACAAATACCCTTGTAGGTGTTCTCTGTCGTTTCTGCAAGGGTCCGTTGGCAATCATGTGTGACATAGAGTGCATGTTTCACATATTTCATGTGAAGGAAGAAGATCAAGACTACTTACGGCTCATCTGGTGGGAGAAAGGAGATCTAGAATCCAAGCCACAGGTTTATAGGATGAAAGTACACCTTTTCGGTGCAGCCTCATCGCCCGGGTGTGCCAATTATGGCCTCAAGCATATTGCTGCTCAAGGTCGTGGTTGCTTCAGTGAATCCTCCATTCGATTCATAGAAAGGAATTTCTATATCGATGATGGGTTGACAAGTGTCTCAACTGCATCAGATCTGACAGCTTCCAGTTCAGAGTATTCGTTAAGGAACAACCACTCACTAGAAGAGGAATCCTTTCAACAGTGGCTTCTGTATATGACCCACTTGGCTTTGCAGAACCCTTCATTCTTGTTGGTAAGCAAATACTGCAACATATGTGTCAAGATAAGGTAGGCTGGGATGAACCACTTAAAGAGGAGTTGTTGACAAAGTGGAAAGCTTGGCATACAGGGGCCTGTTCTTCGTACGTCGCTTATTACATCCAAAATCAAATGACACATCCAAGATGATATCATCGTGCTAATCCTGATCCGGCTAATTGGGTTCTTCGAACACACCTGTTGCATATGATTAGTATCGCTGGATTGGGTCATCTGAGATAATTGCGCGTTCATGTGTTATCTTAAAAGGGGATATATATCGATACTCGAAACCATGATCAGCAGTGTAGCGATTGGCTGGTGTCAAGACGGCAATGTAATGACGTCATATAATTTAAAACGACACCTGACGAAAAACTTGACAAATTTCTGGACTTTTATACAGCCAAGCAAAAAAAACTACATAAATGTTATAATAGATACATGAAACAGATAATAGATACATGTTTTTTATTTTTCTCATGACAATTATTTAGATTCGCAATTTATAATAGTTGTGCAGTTTTTACATTTTTATTTCAATGTAGAAATGATCTATTAATTTCATTTTATATTTGGACAGATTTGTTACGTGACTACACAGCATTTTTATATTATTTGAAATAATTTTTTTAATGATTATTATTTTAAATTATTGTCCCTGGATCAGTACGATACTCTTGTAATAAAGTAGCAGTGGTAGCAGACATATTTTGAGTATCAGTTCTGGTTGAAAAGAAGCGATCTAATCCTGTTTACATGAAATAAGCCTGCTCCCAAGCAGGTTTAAGCTGACGGACCTGTTGCTATGACAGCAGCTCCTAGATGAGCTTCGAAGAACCAAATGATCCAAGATCACGCCAAATCGTCAACAATCAATCGATCTGCGAAACTTGGCTGATGTGAAGATTGAGAGATGTTATCTCCCATCAACTTTTAAGGAAGGTCAGCGTTATGAGCTTCATCATTTCTCTGACGCTAGTGCATTGGGATATGGAGAATGCACATATCTCAGAGCTATTAGCATATTGCTCCTTGGTTATGGGCAAGACTAGAGTTGTTTTTTCTAAGGTTACCACCATACCAAGGCTGGAGTTATCAGCTGCAGTAGTTGCTGTACAAACAAGTGACTTGCTCAGAAAGGAGCTGGAGATAGCCAACCTAGAAGAGTACTTCTGGACTGACTCAAAAGTTGTCCTTGGATACATTAATAATGACGCCAAAAGATTTCATATCTTTGTAGCAAACCGCATTCAACGGATTAAACAAAGCACAGATACTAAACATTGGAGATATGTGACGTCTAAAGTAGAGCTGCAACTAACGATTATTTTTTCTGTCGACTAATCGAACCATTATTTTTATTACAATAAATAAATAATCTAATGTTCTTTTTTTTAATTAGCTAATGAATCATTTGAATTACTTTACAAAAAAATATATAAGTACAACTTTTAAATATGAGCTTATGATAGCGTTTATAATTAAACCACAGTAGCCATAAATTTACAGTTGTCTGAGACGTCATGAAATGTTCTTTAGCATCACAAATCATAAAATGTAGTCCGGTTTCTGCTAAGGTTTAGCATGGTTTCCAGAGATCTGGAGCTGATTCGGGGTAACTTAGTTTGGTGGTTTGTGACTGTTGTCTCGCGGCGCGCTGTCTTTTAAGGGGCCGTTCACATACTGTATCATGTCTTTTGCACGCTCAAGTTCGTTATTTCCAATGTACTCGCACGATAAGCGCACTCTCGTTTTTTTGCAGGCGTGTCCGCAACGCATCAAGTTAAAAACATCTAAACTTTTCAGAATGCTGCAACCACAAGAATATCAGACATGAACCAGGAAGTTGGTCACCAGATCACACGGTAACCAGTTAAACTGTAACACCGGAGAGCACCAAGATGTTTTCCTCTGAGGTGCTCGCGCAGCGCAGTTGTGCTGCCATGGTACACCATATCGGTTTTGCAAAGGGAACAGCGGGCCATTTTATTTGGCCTCTGTTTAAAGTATTCCCATACTTTTGATAACAGTGGTCTTTGTTTTTGTGATAGAATGCAACTTTCTCCATTCCCAGTATGCCATTACGCGAGATGTAAACAAACAGTGTGACGAGTCGACGCATTTCACGCACGTCTATGTATTTTTGTAGTCGACGTAATCAATGACATCGACGCTTCATTGCAGCACTAGTCTAAAGAGAACCCTGCCGATCATGCGTCCAGGGGCTTTACATCAGAAGAGCTCATATCCTCCAACTGGTTCACAGGACCAAGGTTTCTGTGGAAGGATGAACTGCCCAGTGATGTTAAGGTGGGAGAGATCATAGACAATGACCCAGAGCTACGGAAAGCTCAAATTCATAAAACTCAAACAAAAGAAGAAAGATCATTGCTTGATCGACTTCAGAAGTTTTCAGATTGGACAAGAGTGGTAAAAGCTATCGCAAGACTTCATAGATGTTCCAGGGAAGTGAAAGGTCTAAGTTCAAGGGTTAATGAAGCCACCAGTATTGAAGAAAGACAGGATGCAGAGCTTACCGTTATCAGAATGGTTCGTTTATTGAGGGTAATTCCAAAGGGGTAAACAGTCCAGGCAGAGGTCAAAACCAAACATAATCCAAAGCAGACATAAACAGGACATGAACACAGGGCAAGACAAAGCAAGGCAAGACGAGAGTTGACGGACATGAATAATACGTAACATTAAACAAGGACTCCGTAACACAGACTAAGACAGACTGGGTATTTATACACAGAAGGATAATGAGGAAACAGGAGACAGGTGGGGAAACAATCAATTACACAACAAGGAGGAAGGTGACCAAATAAGGGAACAGGAAGTGATCTGGTGACAGACACCGTGAGAAAGGAGGACATCTAGTGGAACCCCAGGGAACACAACCCAGACACTGTGACAGTACCCCCCCTCTACGGAGCGTCTCCCAGATGCTCCAAGACAAGACACAACACAGAGACCAGGAGGGAGGCGGACAGGTGGAGGCTCAGGGGGAAGGACGGAGGGCAGGAAAAGAAAAACATGAGGAATAAACACCAGAAATGTAACATAAAACAGGGAGAACCAGGAGGGAGGAGGAACTGAGGAGGTTCAGGGGGAGGGATGGAGGGCAAGACTAACTGGGGGGAACAGACAGCAACAAAACAGAAACCAAGAACACCAGACAGAAGTCCAAGAAGGGCATGTTGAAGCGCCCACCAGGGCGGAGCAGAGGCCCACCACAGCCGTGTGGTCAAAGCCAGCGACCTCCAGGGTGGAGCGGAAGACCACCACGGCCATGTGGTCAAAGCCAGAGTTCTCCAGGGTGGAGCGGAAGACTGCCACGACCTTGTGGTCACCGCCAGAGTCCCCCAGGGCAGAGCGGATGACCACCACGTCCTTGTGGTCGCCACCAGAGTCCCAAAGGGCGGAGCAGATGACCACCATATCCGTGTGGTCAGAGCCAGAACCCTCCAGGGTGGAGCGGAAGACCACCACGTCCTCGTGGTCCCGCCAGAGTCCCCCAGGGCGGAGCGGACGACCACGACGTCCTCGTGGTCGACGTTGGAGTCCCCCAGGGCGGAGCAGATGACCCACACGCCCCCGTGGTTGAGGCTGGAGTCCCCCAGGATGGAGCAGCAGACCACCCAGTGACTTGACTTGGCTCCGGAGGGTCCACCGGAACCTGACCCGACTCCGGAGAGTCCACCGGAACCTGACCCGACTCCGGAGAGTCCACCGGAACCTGACCCGACTCCGGAGAGTCCACCGGGACCTGACTCGACTCGACTCTGAACTGTCTGTGGAAACCTGAGGCGCCTCGGCTTCGGGCACTGCCTCTGGAACGGCCTCGGGCACCACCTCGGTAATGGCCTCGGGAGCGGCCTCGAGCACCGCCTCGGCCTCTGGAACAGCCTCGGCATCAGGCACCGCCTCGGCCTCCGGATCAGTCTCGGGCACCGCCTCGGCATCGGGTGCCACCTCGGCCTCCGGAACAGCGTCAGCACCGCCTCGACCTCCGGAACAGCCTCGGGCACCGCCTCGGTAACTGAATCGGGAACGGCCTCGGGCATCGCCTCGGCCTCTGGAACAGCAACGGGCACTGCCTCGACCTCGGGCACCACCTCGGCCTCCGGAACAGCCTCGAGCACCGCCTCGGCCTTCGGAACAGCATCAGGCACCGCCTCGGCATCGGGTGCCACCTCGGCCTCCGGAACAGCGTCGGGCACCGCCTCGACCTCCGGAACAGCCTCGGTCACTGCCTCGGTAACTGCATTGGGAACAGCCTCGGACACCGCCTCGGCCTCCGGAACAGGATCGGGCACCGCCTCGGCCTCTGGAACAGCAACGGGCACTGCCTCGCCATCGGGCACCACCTCGGCCTCCGGAACAGGATCGGGCACCGCCTCGGCCTCTGGAACAGCAACGGGCACTGCCTCGACATCGGGCACCGCCTCGGCCTTCGGAACAGCATCGGGCACTGCCTCGGCCTCCGGAACAGCATCGCTGGCGATGGCTGGCGGCCATCTTGTGCTGAGGCGCTGGCTCAGCAGCCATCTTGTGCTGTGGCGCTGGGCTGGCGGCCTACTTGTGCTGTGGCGCTGGCTCGGCAGCTTTGACGTGGCCCGTCTTGGGAACCTCCAGGATCTGTGACAGCCTGGAGAAATACTCCAAGAATGAGTCGGCGGCCATCTTGGGCGTAGGCTCTGAGCTGGTGGCCATCTGGTACTGTGGTGTGAGGCTGGCCTCCATCTTGCCTCGTGGTGCTGAGTTGGTGGCCATGCACCGCAGCGGCGCTGGGTTGGCGTCCATTTTGTGCTGCGGCGCCACCATGGCGGGTGTGCGCTTCCTCTCACCTCTCCGCTCGCCATAGTGAGACGGTGGCTCTAACTCATTCCACAGGAGCCCCGGGTCGAAGGGCGGCCCTGGTTGAGCGCGGTTCTGAGTCTCCTCTCGACCACTCCCTCCCCGGCGACCTCCTCTGGTACCCCGGAAAACCACCAGGCGAGTCCCTTCAAATCCATTCCTCTCCCGCACTGTGGCTGGGGAGGAGACAAAAGTCGACATACCGCTGGCTCTTGTTGGGACGGAGTCCTTCTGTCACGTTAGTGTTATAGAAAACACAGTGATAGAACCAAATGCAGGCAAGTCGTTTATTGAGGGAAAATCCAAAGGGGTAAACAGTCCAGGCAGAGGTCAAAACCAAACATAATCCAAAGCAGACATAAACAGGACATGAACACAAGGCAAGACAAAGCAAGGCAAGGCAAGGCAAGGCAAGGCAAGGCAAGACGAGAATTGACGGACATGAATAATACGTAACATTAAACAAGGACTCCGTAACACAGACTAAGACAGACTGGGTATTTATACACAGAAGGATAATGAGGAAACAGGAGACAGGTGGGGAAACAATCAATTACACAACAAGGAGGAAGGTGACCAAATAAGGGAACAGGAAGTGATCTGGTGACAGACACAGTGAGAAAGGAGGACATCTAGTGGAACCCCAGGGAACACAACCCAGACACTGTGACAAGTTCATGCTGCATTATACCCACATGTGAAACACCCAGCAATTCTCCCACGACATAGTCATATATCAACATTACTCATCAGACATTATCATGAGCAAGTGTATCACCAAGGGAGAGGAATGACTATAAATGAACTGCGATCAAACGTTTTCTGGATCTTGGGATGTAACAAAGCAGTGTCTTCATATATCTACAAATGCACTAGGTGCAGGAAACTGAGAAGATGCACTGAAGAGCAAAGGATGGCGAATCTTCCTCAGGAACGTATGGAGACAACCCCTCCTTTCACATACTGCGGGATGGACTGTTTCGGTCCTTTCTACGTCAAAGAAGGACTTGAAGCGCTATGGGCTTCTACTTACATGTATGTGTTCCAGGGCGATCCATGTGGAAATGCTGGATGATTTATCCACTGATGCATTCATTAATGCATTGCGTGCTTTCATTGCCATACGTGGACCTGTGCGTCAACTTAGATCCGACCAGGGCACTAATTTCGTGGGTGCAACACGAGAATTTGCTGAAGCACTAAAGGAAATTAACCAAGAACGCCTAAGGGTGTTTGGCTGTGAATTCATCATGAACACCCCATCAGCCAGTCACATGGGTGGCATTTGGGAGAGGCAAATTCGGACAATAAGAAGTGTTTTGACATCCATTCTGGATCAATCGGCTTGATAAAAGACTTGATAGTGCCTCACTAAGAACATTTCTCTATGAAGTCATGCTATCGTGAATAGCAGACCCTTAACCATGGAGCATCTGAATGATCCATCGGGGTCACAGCCTCTTACACTTAACCATATTTTGACTATGAAGACTTCTATAATTTTACCACCACCTGGAGAATTTGTCAAGGAAGACCTTTACCTTAGCGTAAGGTGCAGTATTTAGCAAATGAGTTCTGGTCACGTTGGAAAAAGGAACATCTTTTAAACCTGCAACACAGGCAGAAATGGCACAACCGTATTAGAAATGTAAAGGTCAATGACATTGTCATTCTAAAAGATGACACAACTCCACGCGGTCAGTGGAAGCTAGCGAAGGTAACAGAAGTGCACAATGGTACAGATGGCTGTGTAAGAACAGTGAAGTTGTTGATCAGTGATTCGACACTGGATAAAAAGGGCAAACGTGCTGCTAAACCAACTTACCTTGAAAGGCCCATTCAGAAAATAGTTACCCTGATTGAGGCAGATTAAAAGCGTACCTTGTGTCTACCATTCTTTGGGTTAGTCCATAAGATTTTTGAATAAAAGATGACACTAAGTTACAAAAAGTCACAAGAAAGTGTTTTGGTGGGAGTGTAACTGACAGAAGTCAGTTTAATATTTCATGTTTATTTTATTTTGTTAAAGACCTTTAATTTGAAACTGCTTTGTAGAGAGCTGTTTGTGTTGAGACCTTTATTATGAAAGTCACCGTGTAACTCAGGAAGTTGTTGTCTAACACCGCATTGCATTTCATTTACTCAACTGAAGTTACAGAAGATATTACCAGATGTAAGATTAAGTTCTCCTTTGGTAATAAGCAGCCAATAAAGTAAGTTTGTCATTTATATTGTATGTGATTTAATGTGAATTGTGTTGCTGTGTGTGAAAAGTGATATACAAAGACTGCAGTTTGCTGTTAAAGTGAATTTAAATCTGTTTGGAAAGTTTACAAAGACAATATTTATTTATTTGATTTATGTATTTTATATTCTTTATTTTTACTTTATTTTTGTATATTTAGTTCTCATGGCATCTTGAGTTGGATGGTTATCCTCATGGTGAACCAGTCAATAAATCGCCTGTCATCAGAGAATCCTTGTGCTCGTGAAATTACTGGGGGGAGCTACAAAGCCTTTTTTTCTCACATCTGATTGTGGGTGTATCTCTCTATTAGTTTTATTGAATCTTAGTGCTGTGTTTGACAGAATTGACCACAACATTCTTTTGCATAGACTTGAACACTTTGTTGGCATTAATGGAAGTGCATTGGCATGGTTTAAATCGTACTTATATGACAGCCATCAGTTCGTAGCAGTGAATGAAGATGCATTATATCGATCATAAGTGCAGTATGGAGTACCTCAAGGCTCAGTACTAGGACTGCTACTCTTCACGCTTTACATGTTACCCTTGGGAGATATTATCAGGAAACATGGTGTTAGCTTTCACTTTTATGCTGATGATACTCAGCTCTATATTTCTTTGCGGCCTGGTGAAACACACCAATTTGAAAAACTAATGGAATGCATAGTCAATTTAAAAAAACTGGATGACGAGTAATTTCTTACTGCTAAATTCTGAAAAAACAGAGGTGTTAATTATAGGACCTAAAAACTCTGCTTGTAATAACCTAGAACACTGTCTAGGACTTGATGGCTGCTCTGTCAATTCTTCGTCATCAGTTAGGAACCTAGGTGTGCTATTTGGTCGCAATCTTTCCTTAGAAAGCCACGTTTCTACCATTTGTAAAACAGCATTTTTCCATCTCAAAAATATATCTAAATTACGGCCTATGCTCTCAATTTCAAATGCAGAAATGCTAATCCATGCATTTATGACCTCAAGGTTAGATTATTGTAATGCTTTATTGGGTGGTTGTTCTGCACGCTTAGTATACAAACTACAGTTAGTCCAAAATGCAGCAGCAAGAGTTCTTACTAGAACCAGGAAGTATGACCATATTAGCCCGGTCCTGTCAACACTGCACTGGCTCCCTATCAAACATCGTATAGATTTTAAAATATTGCTTATTACTTATAAAGCCCTGAATGGTTTAGCAACTCAGTATTTAATAGAGCTCCGATTATAATCCTCTACGTCCACTACGTTCTCAAAACTCAAGCAATTTGATAATACCTAGAATTTCAAAATCAACTGCGGGTGGCAGATCCTTTTCCTATTTGGGACCTAGACTCTGGAATAACCTACCTAACATTGTCCAGGAGGCAGACACACTCTTGCAGTTTAAATCTAGATTAAAGACCCATCTCTTTAACCTGGCGTACACATAACATACTAATATGCTTTTAATATCCAAATCCGTTAAAGGATTTTTAGGCTGCATTAATTAGGTAAACCGGAACCGGAAAAACTTCCCATAACACCCTATTTACTTGCTACATCATTAGAAGAATGGCATATACGCTAAAATTTGTCTGTTTCTCTCTTGTTCCGAGGTCACCGTGGCCACCAGATCCAGTCTGTATCCAGATCAGAGGGTCACTGCAGTCACCCGGATCCAGTACGTATCCAGACATGATGGTGGATCAGCACCTAGAAAGGACCTCTAGATCCCTGAAAGACAGTGGAGACCAGGACAACTAGAGCCCCAGATACAGATCCCCTGTAAAGACCTTGTCTCAGAGGACCACCAGGACAAGACCACAGGAAACAGATGATTCTTCTGCACAATCTGACTTTGCTGCAGCCTGGAATTAAACTACTGGTTTCGTCTGGTCAGAGGAGAACTGGCCCCCCAACTGAGCCTGGTTTCTCCCAAGGTTTTTTTCTCCATTCTGTCACCGATGGAGTTTCGGTTCCTTGCCGGTGTCGCCTCTGGCTTGCTTAGTTGGGGTCACTTCATCTACAGCGATATTGTTGACTTGATTGAAAATAAATGCACAGACACTATTTAAGTGAACAGAGATGACATCACTGAATTCAATGATGAACTGCCTTTAACTATCATTTTGCATTATTGACACACTGTTTTCCTAATGAATGTTGTTACTTGACGCAATTTTTTTTGTTTAAAGCGCTATATAAATAAAGGTGACTTGACTTGACATCCATCGGTTTCGGCATTAGAGTAAATCTGCCGACATCTCCTGATCAGGTAGTTGAGCCACGCTGCACCACGGACCTCTCTCCATACTACCAAGCAGACCGCCTCTGCCATGAGCAGGACTATGGTGGCCATGGTGGCAGCGGAGAGACATTTGTGGATGAATCTGGCAGACTTCGGGAAGAAAGAAAAGGCTTTCTTCTTATTACTCACGTTTCACCTTCTGAACTTTTTGGTATTTCCGTTGAGACGGTGATTGAGAAGTTCAGGGAGACGAAGGCTCGCTCTGTTGTTTCAGATCCTTCTTTCCATGAAGGTCCAGGTCTGAGCCCGAACAATATAGGGGTCCTGGCCTGTCAGCGCAGGAGGGTTGGTGAGTATGTAATCCTCTCTGTATATACTTATGTGTATTAAATTGCTGGTGGTTATGTGTCTACTAATAAACTCTGTGAGTTTCCTTTGCAGTGCTCAATTACAGTGTTTACTAAAGCACCAGCCATCAACCAGTGTGAGCCTTCTTGATCATCAGGACTGGCACAGCACTGCAGGGATTTTCATGGATGTCCAGCCAGGTCACCCTGAAGGGTCGCCTGGCCCCTTAATGGTGATGTCGCATCTAGCGGGAAGTGGAGGTGGCAGTTACAGAAGTATTCTTGTATTTGCTGCCTCAGGTGATGCTTCCCTCGCCAAAGGTTTGTAAAATTTGAGCTTGCCTCTCCTGTGCGATTCAGCGCCTCTGCGATGCCTAGGAACATTTAGGTACACACGCTAAGCTTTGTGTACATTTTCAAAACCAGTGTGGTCAGTGTGCATGTAAACACTTTGCACACTTTATAAAATCCACATAAGTAGTGAGTGTGCACGCAACACTCTGCGGACTTTCTGAAATCCTGTACGGTAAGGGTAACTCGCTTCACCTCGTTCCTTTTCTTGAGATGACAAGACCTTGGTTCCTTGGGCTCCATTCAGCCAGTGTGTATTTATTTATACAGTTCAGGCATCGCTTCCTTCAACAAGAGGGACTATTTGGGTGATTTTTGTGGTAGTTTAGCAGCGCTCCCCTTTTTCCAAAAAGGGTCGCCTATGAGCACGCTACTCTCATCTCGGAGCTCTCCTCTCATATGAGACTGAGTTCTCAGTTTTTTCCCAGAGTGCTCCAGTATTGTTTCAGTAGATCGAGTTGATGACTCTCAAACGTACTGTTTTAAGATGCACTGTTCCATTTATGAGCTGCTATATCAGAGTGCCACGAGAGCCCCTCTTTAGAACAGTATTTTTTAAAATCCATGCTATGGTAAGTGTGCAAGTGAAGTCTTTGCACACTTTCTGAAATCCACACTGTGGTAAGTTCGCATGCTAGTATTCTGCAGTCTTTCTAAAATCCTATATGGTGAGGGTGTTGCATGGTTGCTTCGTGCCCTTTCTTGAGTTGGTAAAAGCCCAACTTGGGCACCACTCCACCTATGTATCATCAGATACCTATCTAAAAAGGTTGTTGCTACTAGAGAACTGTTGAGACAGCTCTTTCAGCAACCTTATGCAAAAGCCCCTGTGTGACAGGCAAGACTTAGCATTTTATACCAGGTTCTTAGCCGTATCCCTTTAAAGAAATCTTTCCTGATTCCAAGCCTTCAGCTCTACCCCGGGCTGAGGCCCTAACAATTAAGTTGGTTATGTAGCTTAGGCCTTTGGTCGTAAGGGGTACTGTCACAGATCCACAGAGCCATCTAAATGTCCCAGGGGCAACTCCGGTGAAAATGGTAGAGTTGGTACTTAGTACTCGCCATGATTCTGGCCTGCACTCCCCTCAGCATGGTGGTGTGGGTATACTGTTCCCCATACCGTCCCCTAGAGGACACAATTCGAAGTTCCCTTGAAAGGGAACGTCTCAGGTTACGAATGTAACCATGGTTCCCTGAGTAGGGAACGAGACACTGCGTCCTCTAGCTCCTTGCCATGCTTCGGACACAAGATTAAGACAAAGAAATTAATGACGTGTTCTCCCAGTGCCTGTTTATTGTCGCGCCGGTAGTGATGTCAGAGGCTGTAGCCGACCAACAAGATGGGTTTTCAACGTATGCTTTAGACGAGGTGTTTCCCATAGCGCCCCCATAGAGGACACAGTAATAATAATTATAAAATGTTTTATTTATATTGCACTTTTCATTCTCTGAATCTCAAAGTGCTACAATAGAATAACAAAATCTAAAAACAACCACAGAATCTAAAAAAAAATTACAATCACTAAACATAATATCTCAGCAATTGTATGCTTTCCTAAATAAAAAGTCTTCAGGTTTGCTTTAAAAGAGTCAGGACTCCGTGTGACTCCCAGCTGGACAGGAAGATGGTTCCAAAGCTGTGGGGCTGCAGAACAAAAAGTTTGACCCCATAGTACGAAGCTTGTTGGAGGGAACTTGAAGCATGCTACCTGATGATCTGAGAGTACGATTTGAGAGTTGGAAGCTAATCAAATCTTGAAGATACAAAGGTGCCTGGCCAAAAATACATTTATGGGTTAACAGGAGGATTTTATATTTGATCCAGGAAGAAACAGGGAGCCAGTGGAGAGATTTAAGGATGGGAGTGATATGTTCAAATCTCCTTACTTTCATTAGGATTCTAGCAGCGCTATTTTGGATGTATTGTAACTTTTGTATGTCCTTAGCAGGAATCCTAACAAAAAGTCCATTGCAGTAGTCCATCCTTGAGGAGATAAAGGCATGGACAAGTTTTCCTGCATCTGGGAGGGTTAACAGGGCGGAGTTTGGAAATTTTTCATAGATGATAAAATGATGTCTTACACAGATGTTTTATGTGGTCACTGACGGTCAACTGTGAATAAAACCGAACCCCCAGATTGGTGACTGAGGAGGAGAGAGTAATGACCTTGCCATCAAAGATGAACTTAGATATAGGAAAGGAACGGATCTGACAGAGGGTACCAACAAGGAGCCCCATCGATTTTACTACTATTTAACTGTAGAAAATTACTGTTCATCCATGCTTTGGTGGACAGCCTGGACTTACATCCTCCCAACATGACATGTTCAGTCCTGCCAGACAGATAGGACCGGAACCACTGCAATGCAGTCCCCGAGAGTCCAACTGTATGATGGAGGCGATCCAGGAGAATGGTATGGTTCACTGTATCAAAGGCTGCTGCAAATCCAGGAGAATAAGCAAGGATGGCGATCCTGCATCAGCTGTCATCAGTAGGTCATTTGTAACCCTAAGCAGTGCTGTTTCCGTGCTGTGGGCTGAACGGAAGACTGGCTGGAACTTCTCAAACAGGTTATTACATCTGAGATGGCTCTGAAGTTGAAAGGCAACCGTCTTTTCTAGGACCTTTGATAGAAAAGTCAGGTTTGAGATAGGCCTAAAGCTTGCAAGCACCTCTAGATCTAACGAGGGCTTCATCAAAATCTGGTGGAAGGCAGCTGCTTTAAGAGAGGGTGGAACATTACCAGTTTGTAATGAAAGATTTACTAACTTTGTAATGATTTGAACTGACAATAGGAATGAATGACTCGCTCTGACAAAACTCTGCTAGAGTTTAAATGGATTTTTTGCATCTACATTTGAACCTGACTGTGTTAAACACACCGTATACTCAAGAAAATCAAAGCAAATGCTCAGCTTACATTTATGTGTAATATCAGAAAATAATAATTATTTAAGAAAATCAGCAAATCAGCTGTGTTTAGGTCATTGTACAAAGAAGGAAAAAAATTATTCAGCTCATCAGTGACAGTATTAAGTCCCTTCCTCTTACATTGACATACAGGCAAAGGCAGAATAAAATACTTTCAGCCAAATTAACACCATTCTCACATACACAATCTATGTGTGACAACTCTGTGTGTGTGTGTACGTACTGTCATGAAGTCTTTGGCAGAAAGCTGAAGGTGATTGCTGATAGGCTGTCTCAGTCAGCGGCCCCTGTACAATCCAATCACATTTGGAGAGGGAAACAACATATTGAGGGTTTCTGATATTTTTTTTTTCCTTTTTTTCCATCCACACGGAGACACGTTTCTGAGAATACGCACACATTTTTTTATCGGATAGTCGTTTAGTCCACACGGTTCCGCCGTTTTGCATTTTTGTCTGGACGGTGAATCCGTATATTTTCTGAAACTATGACGTCATCAGCCCACGTCTCGCCCCTAATAAGACACCTCTACGTCACATAACAGCAACAAAAACATGAACAAATACTGAACGATTGTCTTTTTATTAACTAACATTAATACAGATTAATAAATGTATTGTTCCATGTTCGTTTGTGTACCATGCGCAATGTTTATGAGTATAGTCCATGTTTTAAGTTGTTGTTTAAAATGTATTTCTGTGGCAGAATTACAGCGCCACATGCTGGTCTCGCACGTGTACTACATCGTTTTGTGGTTTCGTGTAGATGCAGATATTTCTTGAGACGAGGAAAAAAAAGATTGGATTGTGGTAAACTCCATCTCCGTGTGGATGGGGCCGATGAAGTAACGGGTACATACGGTTATGGATAGAAATGTAGCGGTGTAAAGAGTACAATATTTGCCTCTCAAATGTACTTGAGGAAAGTCATGAGTACTCCCCAAAAATTATACTCGAGTAAAGTATAGATACTCGAGTAAAGTAATTTGTAAATGTACTCAGTTACTGTCTGGCTCTGCAAAGGAGCTATCAATTGATATGCAGGAACAGCTTATTGAGCTGAAGAGTGACAGTAGACTAAAGGAACTCTTTAGCTCCTGCCCTCTTACATCATTCTGGGCAACATTCATGCAGGAATACCCTCAACTCTGTGACGTAGCCTTGAAGATTCTCCTTCCTTTCGCGTCAACATATTTGTGTCAGGATTCTCAAAAATGACTGTACTAAAAACGAAATAACGCAATCGTGCACAAAGCGAGGATGATTTGAGGCTAAGTTTATCAAACATTGAACCAAGAATTGAGGATCTTTGCAAGGCAAAGCAGACCCAGGTCTCACATTAACATCACCTACCTGCAAGCTTCTGTAAAAAAAAAAAAAAAAAAATTATAATTATATAGCAATAGCCTACTAATGATGATAGGCCTACTACTACTCATAATAATAATAATAATAATGCCTGCAAACTCACATTAAAAATCTGGTGCTACTGCCAATTATAAAAACTGCCTAGTAATGATAATAGGCCTACTTACCCCTAATGAGGATGATAATAATAATAACTACAATAATAATAATAATATGGGCCTAAAAATAATAGCCTAGGGCTATCTATCTACTGTTCTATCTATCGATCTATCTATCTATCTAGTGTGGGGGTGTGGGGGTGGGTGGGCCCTGGTGCCCCAACTGCAATGAACCAGCTTTGAAGGGGCCCAGCTTGCAAAAGGTTGAGAACCCCTGCTCTGTACAGTATAGATCAGATTGATCCAGTCCATAAATATTTAACTAGTGGGTGGGTTTGAGAGCTGAATAATGAAACCTCATGTCAAATGGGCTGGTCGCTGTGCTTTTCGTAAGTATAAAGCTGAGTCACATCAGTGACAAAGATGAGGGAGCTGAACTGACAAGCATCCTCATACTGAGTCTTTTCGTTATCTATCCATCATGAAAGTGTCTGATTTGGGCTTGAAAAATGTGGACAATCAAACAGTTCAATACTGCTTGCCAGACAACAATTTATCTTGCACCAAAAGTATCAGACCAGAAGTGGAATACATTGCTGTGTACATTTTTGTTTCTGTAACATCAGTGTTAACCGTGTTTCTGAACTTGTTAGTGATTATCTCCATTTCACACTTCAAGCAGCTCCACACTCCGACCAATGTGCTGATCCTCTCTCTGGCCGTGGCTGATCTGATCGCAGGACTGATTCTCATGCCAGTGCAAGGAATGAAACTCATTGAGCCATGCTGGTACTTTGGAGAAATGTTTTGTTCAATATTTCCTCTAATTCTGAATGTGATTGTCATAGCATCTCTTGGTAATATGATTATTATATCTGTGGATCGGTTCATTGCTGTGAACGACCCTTTGCGATATCCACTGAAAGTCAATATTTATAGAGCTATTGTTTCTATTGTTGTAAACTGGTTATTCTCCTCCATATATTCATCTTATCTAATGTTTGACCTTTTACTCCATCCAGAGAAAAACCACACATGTATTGGAGAATGTGTCATTGTTTTTACACTGG
Source organism: Carassius auratus (assembly GCF_003368295.1). Classification (NCBI taxonomy): domain Eukaryota; kingdom Metazoa; phylum Chordata; class Actinopteri; order Cypriniformes; family Cyprinidae; genus Carassius; species Carassius auratus. The sequence continues at coordinate 2,027,831 of NW_020528079.1, forward strand.
AAAGCCTAATAATAGACACTTTCATTTGTTTAGTGATACCTTGCTGTATAATTATTCCTTTGTATATGAAAATCTGCTTTGTAGCAAAACGGCAAGCTAGGCATTTAAATTCAGTCACAGAAAAAAAGGCCAAATCAGAAAAAAAGGCTGCAAGAACCTTAGGGATTGTAGTAGGGGTTTATCTTCTTTGCTGGATGCCATTCTACATAGTTACACTTTCTTTTGGGCATGATGAAAATGATGTTCTTATAATTAATGTAATGAACTGGATAGTGTGCATGAATTCCTGCATGAATCCACTTATCTATGCAATGTTTTATCAATGGTTTAGAGTGTCAGCAAAATACATTTTGACACTGAAAATATTTGAACCTTCATCAGAGTACTTGAATCTGTTTCCAGAAGAGAAATGACAATTTAAATGCTTGCATGAGTAGCATTAAGAACACATGTAAATAAGATTATCTGTCATCAAATCGAATAGTAGGGTTCTTGTGTTAAGCACTATTTCATAAACTTTGGATGATACCAGTGCAACAGTTATGTCTGTAAAAAATGTAAATGTACTGCCTAGTATGTATGTATGTTTATAGTGCACTGTATTTGTGAGTGACACTGTCCCTGTTTGCTCTCTTGAATGCCTTAAATGGCTAAAATCAGCTACAACAATACCTATGAGTGTTTTTGTTTTATTTATTTTTTCCCAGATGAACATGAACTGTAAAACAGCAGCTGGTAAATGATAACTAATAGTTGTGATATATATATAATCATTTATGTCTCCTGTTTGCCATGCAGTGTCTGTTTAAACAAGCACATTGTCATCTGAGACAAGGCCATATAAAGAAATTTTAGAGGCACAAACCTGATCACTATGTTCTAAATATATATATATATATATATATATATATATATATATATATATATATGTATTTAATGTGGAGCCCTCTTTAATTTGAATGTCATTAAATGCACAGGCTGTTGAAACTGATGAGACAATATTCATGAGTTGTCTGCAATAGAACAAATGACAAACCATTTTGCAAACTGTCAGTTGTGAGGATGTATCAAATATGCTGATTTGAGTAAAATATCAGCTAGAAACCTTTTTTTTCAGTTGTAATGAAATAGACGTTAAAACATTGTGACCAGATAAGTGTGTGATGTGTTTGAAAAATTATACAGTGTGAATTTGTCTGAATTTATGCATTGTGCAAGTTTTTTTTTTTAATTGCACCTTTTCGTATTTCATGGTGGTAGGAAAAGCAAGGCAAGTTTATTTATATATAGCACATTTTGTTCACAATGGTTGTTTATGTTTACTCCATAAACAGAGGATTTTTTCATGTTTACTTTTAAAAAACTGTCATTCAAAATTACTCATATGAAAAAAATGCCTTTACCACAAAAAGACAAACAATAATACAGGCCATATCATGACCAAATAAACACCAACCTAACAAAGTCATTTAATCTCACAATACCACATCAAAACAAAAACAAGGCATAAGCAGAAATGGGCATTGACATATTATGAAGAACTTTGTTACACATTACAAATATCGGGGGCCCATTTTAGAAAGGAGGTTTAAATGAAAACTCAGAGTAGGTTAACCTTGAAATCTCGGAATTTTTCAATGGGAGGGTTGTTAAACCAGAGACAGCAGAGTAGGTCAAGCCCGTTTCTGAAAGATTGGTAACTTATACTCAGAGTCAGTTACTGTGGTAATTTACACTCCGAACCTAACCTGGTCGTTAGGGGGCTGTTTCATAAAAGACACTAAGAAAAAGCAGGTATTGAAGTCCAAAACCTGATTTAAGGATAGGATAAACTTTATTTGTCCACGAAGGGAAATTTGTCTTGGGCAAAGTGCTACAATCTTGTTCTGAATAAACAAGAACAAGAAGAAGAAAATTGAAGTCTAAGATGTAAAATACATACAGTGCAAAACACAAGGTTCTAATATGTTATATGAGCATTATTTTTGGTAGAATTCAGCATTTTTATTGAGACTGGAACAAATGAAAAGTTTCAGGCGCAGTGGGATCGATTCCTGCATGGACTCAACGGATTAATCGACATGCTCTTCAAATTGATGCTCGGATTAACCGCCTGGGTAGACAGGCCAGTCCTACACGCCATCCCATCTCTCCGGAAAGGAGACATTCCAGTCGAGAGAACATGGTCAAAGAAAGAACCTGAACCTGAACCTGAGAAAGTAGTTGTCTCAACACTTGTATGGGAGGTCAAGTCGAAGGTCAAGATGGCCTTAGAAGGGGTTACGCCTCCGCCTGGTTGTCCACTGAATCATTTATTTGTGCCAGAGGAGTTAAGGTCCGAAGTCATTCAGTGGGGTCACTGCTTTAACGTTGCTTGTCATCCAGGGATAAGTCATATTCTGGACTTGAGACGGAGGGGGCGAAGACTCCAGTACCTGGTGGACTGGGAAGGTTACGGTCCGGAGGAGAGGAGTTGGGTACCTGCTAGGGACATATTGGATCACTCCCTTATTGATGATTACAATCAGCAGGTAGGCCCTTCTCGGAACTCCAGGAGGCGTTCTTAGAGTGGGGGTTATGTCACGGTTTGTAAAACGTGATCTCTGGTTTTTGCACTTTGTGGGTGAAGTCTGTGTGTTACGCGTCTGCACTGATTAGCCTGTGGGCGTCTCCGTCAATTGTCATCAGCAGCAGCTGTCACTCATTACCCTCTCTATATAATGGCTTGTCTCACGTCTTGTATTTGTGAGAGCGTTGTTTAATGTGTGTTAACCGTGCTTTGCTTTCTGTTGTGTTCTGCGTTTTTGGATGTCCGTGTCTTCCCCCGGAACCTCGTCCACTCTTCGCAACCACCACAAGCATCACGACTTACCTTCGACTCGCTTCCCCGCAGTTCCTGTGCCACCCTCTCGTGCTGCCAACTCACCACCGCCATCTGGATTTATCACTTCCCTCCCCCATCTCGGACTGTGTTCCAGTTTGTTTATTTACCGTCTCTCATTAAAACTTTGTTTATAGTCGCACTTGTTTCCAGCTCCTCCTCCACCCAGTCGTCACAACATTTTTCTAATTCATGAATGATAATTTTGAGATTTTAAGTTTTCAGTCGATATATATAATTTCTGATGATTTCTAAAATGTGATAGATAAAAAGGCAACGAAGAAATCTTTTTTTTAAGCAAAGGAAAAAACTCCTATTATTATTTAGATTTTTGAGGGTGCACTCTTGTCATAAATTAATCTATTGCTTTTCCTACATAATTTTTAACAAAAAACATTAGTAAAATATATTTTTTGGAGTCTTAGACCTTTCCAACGATATATAGTTTGTCAAGATTAGATTAGATTTGTTTGTAATTTAGCGTAGTAAACGTAGGCGTCCCATACACGGGGCAGGGTGACAGTTAAAGGGTTAACAGACAAGTTTCCAAACCAGACTGTGATCCTGTAGCAAATAAGACTTGAAATAACCTAACAAATCAACCGTGACTAAAGCGCTTTCAAAATCGATCATTTAAGTTCATGCAATCTCACTAATTCGATCCAGCTTAATGAGTAATAGAAGTAATAAAATCAGTCACTTAATGTCGATCATGGATCGAATCGATCCACCATGGCAAACAGCAGATATTTGTGCTGATAACCTGCACCCCCAATTTTGGGATTTGCAACTGACCTAACAACTGTAACTTACAATTGTAACAGTTCCTGACTTCAGTGTGCTTCTCACACAATTTGTGTGTCTTTGGAAAGAATACCCTTTGGGCTTTACTATCCATAATCCAGAATTGATAATGCTCAAAAAGATAAAAAGTTATAGTGCCTTGTGAATAAATGTAACACATTGTTTATATCTATATATATATAGAGAGAGAGAGAGAGAGAGAGAGAGAGAGAGAGAGAGAGAGCAATCAAGGAAAGTAATCTGAAGTAGGTGCCATGAAAAAATGGTTTTAAGTTTTAATTTAGTGTTTTAAATGCTTTAAAGTTTTAAAGAGTAATTTTAGATGGTAAACTGTTAATGTTCTACTAATAACAATAAATGGTAGAGCTGTCATAAAACCAAAGAGAAAGGCTGCATGGCTAGAAACTGCTGATCTACTGAATGGGTGTCACAAATCAGTCAGGCTCACCAATCAGCCAAACCCAATGCACTCCCTCACCAGAATTCTAATCATCGGCATCTGTGCACAATTATCCCATTAGCTCACCTCCACATAAAAGCACACACCTCAGTCACTCAGATGTCTGATCTCGTAGCTGCACTTCCCCCGCAGTTCCTGTGTCACACTCTGCTGCTGCCAATGCACTATCGCACCTTGGATCACCCGTGAGCTCTGCCTCTTCCTGGACATCTCCCTTACCTTCAAGATTTCCAGTACCACCTGTCTTCATGTTCGTTGTTTGTGTTATTATTCATTAAATGTTCTAAACTCCCACTTGCTTCCTCACGTTCTTGAACAGTCATTACAAACCTCTCCTGTTGTTAGCTACCTACATTGTCTCACTACAAACCTTGTTACTTACCTTTCATTGACTCCTTCTCCTAGACCCCTGTGTTTCTCCAGTGTCTCTCCAGCATCCCGTCCGAGTGTCTCCTGTGATCCATTCTCCAAGTTCTCTGTGCGAACCCTAAGGTGTGTGCTAGATGTCTGTTTCCCTGGTCACCCCACCGACGGCTCTGGAAATCCCCATCCTGTCCATCCTTCCGGAACCAGCTTCTTCAGTTTACCATATCCTCTGCATATCTCCCGTACTCTGCTTAAAACACATACAATAAACCTTACTCGCTTTTACCTTCTGTTACAGAAGATCGAACGTATACAGAAAATGGAGGATTGCAACGGGTTCCTTCTCCAATGCTCTCTTGCCATCCAAACCCAGCTTCAACTATACCCCTCTAAACATGCTAAAATTGCCATTGTCATCTCCTCTCTCACAGGTCCCACACTCTGTTGGGCTGAAACCATCTGGTCACAAGCTGGTCCCACAACCCAAACCTATAGAAATTTAATTGCACATTTCCGAGAAGTGTTCTGTACCATGAAAGGAGATTCATCCACCTGTGAGCAATTATACCACCTAAAACAAGGCAAAATGTCTATGCACGAGTATACACAGAGCCTTCACAGCCGCCAGTGGATGGAACGAGGCATCACCGCCTTCTGTCAGGGACTAGAACCCGACTGCGCCTCCGAATGGAGACCTTGGATGATTCCCATGGCCTTGAAAGTTTTACTCAGCAGCCACCAGATGTGTGACTCGTATACAATCTTGCCTCCAGGACTGCTCACCAGCCAGCCCAACAACCCGTACCCACCGTGCCAAATACCCAGATCCCTCCCGAGACAGATCCAGAACCCACGCAGACCAACTCCAATCACCTAAAGAACATCAAAGACAGATGACCCATGCCTTTACTGTGGAGTGAGTGGCCATCATATCCTGACCTGTCCCCTTCGCCCTCCGCGACCTGTGGTGAGTTTCTTACAACCAACACCTATTAAGATGACCCCACTCACCACTACTGCCCAACGTACTGCTGCTCACGTCACAATTCCAGTTACTGCCCTCCATGACTCTGGTTCAGCCGGGAACTTCATCTCGGGGAACCTCTGCTGCCAGCTTCACCTACCAAACAGAAGGTCATGGAGGAGTATGTGGAGGAAGCCCTCAAACAAGGCTACATTGTACCATCTAACTCCCTTACCGCCTCTAGCTTTTTCTTCGTGGCGAAGAAGGATGGAGGCTTGCGGCCCCGCATAGATTAGCGAGCACTCAACCAGATCACCATCAAGTTCCGGTATCCACTTCCCCTCATCCCAGCCACTCTGAGAAGCCACCATATTCACCAAACTAGACCTATGCAGTGCTCATAATCTCATCTGCATTCGTAAGGGAGATGAGTGGAAGATGGCATTTGTGACCCCAACTGGCCACTACGAATGCCGTATGGCCTTGTCAATGCCCCTTCCATCTTTCAAGACTTAATGCACGCAGTGCTCCGGGAGTATCTTAATGGCTTTGTGATTGTATATACACAGGTCCTTCTCAAAAAAATTGTATATTGTGATATATTGTGATATTTTCCAAAACAAATAAATTTTTTTTTAAACTTTCATATATTTTAGATTCATTGCACACCAACTGAAATATTTCTGGTCTTTTATTGTTTTAATACTGATGATTTTGGCATACAGCTCATGAAAACCCAAAATTCCTATCTCAAATAATTAGCATATCATGAAAAGGTTCTCTAAACGAGCTATTAACCTAATCATCTGAATCAACTAATTAACTCTAAACACCTGCAAAAGATTCCTCTGGCTTTTAAAACTCCCAGCCTGGTTCATTACTCAAAACCGCAATCATGGATAAGACTGTCAACCTGACTGCTGTCCAGAAATCATCATTGACACCCTCAAGAGAGAGGGTAATACACAGAAGGCTGTTCCCAGAGTGCTGTATCAAGGCACCTCTGTGGAAAGTCTGTTGGATGGAAAAAGTGTGGCAAAAAATGCTGCACAACGAGAATAGGTGACCGGACCCTGAGGAAGATTGTGGAGAAGGAGCGATTCCAGACCTTGGGGGACCTGCGGAAGCAGTGGACTGAGTCTGGAGTAGAAGCATCCAGAATATCCATGCACAGGCATGTGCAGGAAATGGGCTACAGAGAAGCAGCACTGGACTGTTGCTCAGTGGTCCAAAGTACTTTTTTTCGGATGAAAGCAAATTTTGCATGTCATTCGGAAATCAAGGTGCCAGAGTCTGGAGGAAGACAGGGGAGAAGGAAATGCCAAAATGCCTGAAGTCCAATGTCAAGTACCTACAGTCAGTCGTGGTCTGGGGTGTTGGTCCACTGTGTTTTATCAAGGTCAGGGTCAATGCAGCTAGTTATCAGGAGATTTTGGAGCACTTCATGCTTCCATCTGCTGAAAAGCTTCATGGAGATGAAGATTTCGTTTTTCAGCATGACCTGGCACCTGCTCACAGTGCCAAAACCACTGGTAAATGGTTTACTGACTATGTTATTACTGTGCTCAATTGGCCTGCCAACTCTCCTGACCTGAACCCCATAGAGAATCTTTGGGATATTGTGAAGAGAAAGTTGAGAGACGCAAGACCCAACACTCTGATGAGCTTAAGGCCGCTACCAAAGCATCCTGGGCCTCCATAACACCTCAGCAGTGCCACAGGCTGATTGCCTCCATGCCACGCCGCATTGAAGCAGTCATTTCTGCAAAATGATTCCAGACCAAGTACTGAGTGCATAACTGAACATAATTATTTGAAGGTTGACTTTTTTTGTATTAAAAACACTTTTCTTTTATTGGTCGGATGAAATATGCAAATGTTTTGAGATAGAAATTTTGGATTTTCATGAGCTGTATTCCAAAATCATCAGTATTAAAACAATAAAAGACCTGAAATATTTCAGTTGGTGTGCAATGAATCTAAAATATATGAAAGTTTATTTTTTATCATTACATTATGGAAAATATCACAATATGCTAATTTTTTAGAAGGACCTGTATTGATGACATCCTCATTTACTCCCAGAGCCCCACCGAACATTGCGTGCATGTAAGAACCATCCTCCCAAGGCTCTGAGAATTCCACCTCTTCCTCAAAGCTAAAAAAAAATGTTACATTTCAACAGTCTTCCGTTCACTTCCGGGAAGGGATGCACCGATACCGATACTTTTTTTAATATTGGGCAGAGAAACCAAAAGAGTATGTATAATGTTAGTTGGTTAACTTAATTTATTAAGTAGATACAGTCGAACCAAAATGTATTCAGACACCATCAACATTTCACATTATTAATTATTTCACATTATTATTAATAAGAGTTTTTTCTTTATTGTTTAGAAGATGGTAATAAAATAATCACAAGAACACAAAGTTAAACTGTGTCAGAATAAATTAATCTTGATTGTTAGATAACTTTGATAGAAATGTATGTAATGGATTACAATCAACCAACAATTATTGAGACAACTGTTAGTATGGCAGTGTTTACACTACTATCAACAATTAGTCAGGCAAACCTTAGCCTTAATGACTGCCTGTTGTCTTATCCATGATGTTGTCCAGGTTCATGCAGACTTAGCCTTAATAATTTTTGGTCCCAAATTTGTTTTACTGGTAGTCCACCGTTTTAAGAATTTTTTGGGTATAATTTGTCGCATTTTACTTTATTTTGCTAACCTTACTTACATAAATGAACTATAGTGTCCTATACACCCACTAGTAAAAAAAAAATATATATATATATATAAATTATATCTGGTCTCTGAATAATTTTTGGTTTTTTGGTTAATCCTTTGGTTATTTCACACTTAATTATGCCCATTAAAATGTATTTTACAAGTTTTTGATACTTTCTTTTTTTTGCTCCGTTTCATCACCTGTAATTTAATAGCATTAGAGCTACTCCTTTGCAGCGACTTATTACTCTAATGAAACTCTTTGCTGTAATAATGAAGGGAACCACTCGTTATAAATTTCCTGTGATATTTTTCACAAATAGAAGTCACGTTTTTGTTTTTTTTCTGAAACATGCTGCGATTTATATTCCAAAAGCCACTCATATAATGCAGAGACTCTCAAGTAAGCAAAACACGCGCAGCACTTGCATGTGTTTGTACTTGTGCAGAAAGAGAGGGACCATAATAACGTACTGCCGAGCACTTTACACACAGGCTGCTAGATTCACTTTCGCCAGAAAGTCATTTATACCTATGTAGCGTATCAGACCCAAACCAGACAAATGAAAGAGTCGATCAGGAGCATTGAAACACGAGCCGAATTCCTCAGGAAGGCAACAGGATGTTGTAAATCAATCCTAGTGCCACAAGTCAGAAGCAAGATAACCAACCAACCAACTCTTTCACAGAAGAGCTTCCGACATTAACACCATTAGAAGAATTATTGACAATTTCAATTCGGAGAAGAGATTGTCAAATTTGGGGCAAGTTATTGAGATGCAACACCGGCCATCACATGTTAACCCATGAGAGTAATAAACAAGATCCTTAGATTGACTTCTGGTGGCCCAACATGGCAGAAGATATCAGAAGGTATGCCCGTGGATGCACCGAGTACGCCATATCCAAGAGTCCCTGTCATCTCCTTGTCAGTAAAGTCCATTCACTTCCCACACCTAGGAGTAGATATCATCAAAGACCTGCCTCCATCTGACGGTAACACATGTATCCCTTGTAATATAGATAGATCCTTTAAATCCTGCCGCGCCTTTCCTCTACAGTGTCTGCCTACAGCCCTAGAGGCTCCAGGACTCCTTTTCAATTGAATATTCCGCCCGTTTGGTCTCCCAGAGGACATACTGTCAGACCCCGGACCCCAGTTCATCTCCCGTGTATGGAAGGCTTTCTTTTCTCTCCTAGGTATGACTGTAAGGATCATATTCTGGTTACCACCCCCAATCTAATGGTCAAACTGAGTGGAAAATTCAGGAGATAGGATGGTTTATCCTGACTTTCTGCCATGGCCACCAGGACTCCTGGAACCAGTTTCTAGGCTGGCTGAGTTCAGCATAATCATACTATTTTAATACTAATACTGTGGGGTATATAAGCTTTTATCTGTGTTGTATGATAAAAGTGATTCACTACAACAGTGCGACTACATTAAAAGCTTTTACCATTCTAAAAACACAGTTTTGTGGCCATTATTGGAACAGCAAATGTTGAATAAACCCTGAAACGCACGTGATCATTGTCATGTGGTGAATCTGGCCAATCGTGAAATAGCTGTGTCGTCATCAGCGCTCCTGCAGTCACTCTGGGGAAACTACAGCGACTGAGACAGCCAGCTGCTCTTGAAACACTCTCGCGGTACTTTGATACCACACATGGAAGTCATGTGGCATTGCCACATATCGACAGCCTTAACAACAGATGAACCAGGCTCGTGGGTAAGCTATATTTAACTGGTACCACATACAATAGCATGCCTAGCAAACATGACTGAACAATTAGCTTTGAACAATGAGCAATGTCTGAAGCATATTCGCCAACATAGCGAAACACACGTGGCAGCATGTGGCATTGCCGCCGTCTCAAGTAGGATGAAATTTCTAACCGGCATGCACTGCCTCAAGTCAGATTTTGATCGGTTTGTGCAGTGCTGTGTGAAGTCAAACGCACCTAATGCCTGATACCCTGAGAGTCAGCTGCCTAAACTATCATATGCAGCCAGTAACTTCCCGATGGTTTTAGAGGATGATAAATCCTCGTTGTCACCTGTTGTTCAGAGAATAGTACACCAGGGTTCTTACACCTTCAAAAGTAAAATTCAAGCACTTCCAAGGACATAAAAACATTTTCAGCACTTTAAAACTGTGGTAAATTACCTGTTTACATACAAACTCTTACCTTAGTTAAAGCACATGCACAGATACAACACAGACACACCTTACTTCATAAATCGTTTGGATGTTTGAAGGCCCATTTGCATTGTTCTAAACAAAAATCAGCCATCAGTTAAGGAACATCTTTAGGTCTTAGTTTACCGAGCAGGGAAAATGTTGATTATCTTTAAATGATCAAAGCACACACTCTCCCATGGAAAACAAAACCAAGAAGACTTAACAGGGGGCTACTCAAGTATTTAGTTCTCTTATTTTACCATAATTTGTCATTTTCGAGCCATCACTGACTGAAGCAGCAAACTCCGGCCGAAAGGTTTTTTTTTTCTTCTTTTTTCCCTCTTTTCCCTCTCCTCTATCGAAAGGCCCGCGTTAATAAAGAGCATACTACAGCCATGCTACAAGCTGCTTATTTTATGAAAACAACAATTATCAATTCAGTAAGAAAGCAAATTATGAACCAATGCACTGCATTTTCAAGAGGCGGTTGATAACCAACGCAACATTGAAAAGGAGACATACTCATAGATGCCACTAGGAGGGAATTGTGGGCATATTCAACCCACGACAACTGCTGACCCCAGGAGCTATGTGATGCTAGACAGCAGAGAGCATGCTCAAGTTGGCTCGCTCGGCCTGCCCTTTGATCTGAGGGTGGAAACCTGGAGACAGACTCATAGAGGCCCCGATCTGTCTACCGAACTCTTTCCAAAACCGTTAGATGAATTTTGGTCCTCTGTCGGAGACCACGTAAACAAGAAGACCATGAATCTGGAAGACGGATTCCAGGACCACCTGAGTGGTCTCCTTGGCAGAGGGGAGTTTGGGTAAGGGGATAAGGCCAGTGACGAAATCAAGGGACAGATGTGACCATGGATGAAAGGGGATTGGGAATGCGCCACTGCCCCAATGCCAGCCTGACTGCCAGAAGCTCCCCGTTACCTATGTCATAATTTCGGTGAGAAAAGAAAGCAGAAGAATGCATGTTCCCATCCTTGGGGGACCGCTGGGACAAGACCACACCTTTCCCAACATCAGAGGCATCCACCTCAACAATGAATGGGCTAGTTGCATATCTCCGCCATCTTGGATTTCCAGTCTTGCGAGTGTGTGCGTAGATATTTCCGGTTGTGCTTAAAGTCAGTGCAGAGAACCGGAGAAGTCCAAATATTACCTTCTATATGTTTACAGGATTTATAATATCACTTCAAATGCAAATAATATACACTGCTATTATCACTATACTATAAATGTTAACTGAGCCAGTGGATTTGAAACTTGTGTATGTTTGGGTCTGGTGAATGAATTAAATACAGTAATGTTCACTACTGTTCACGAGATGAAAGTTGAACTCATGGTGTGTATACAGAGCTATATAATGTATTTTAATCTTACCAAATATGTAAATGTACAAATTACTTATTTTTCGAAAATGTTTGCATTATTATTATTTTTTTATATTAAATATTTACCTCGTGAGACATGGGCTGCGATTTATCTTCAGAAGTATCCATTTCTCAATTGTACACATACATCAGTCTGTTTCATCGTTATTTTCACAACATATTTTATTATTTTACACAATAAAAAAATACATGACTAATTTTAATATCTGTTTAATCTGATAATTAATGCAAAAGAATAACAATATACATGGCTGCTCATAGACAGATAATGATTTTTTGCTGCAGATCTTTCAAAAACAAATAAACATAGATAAAAACACACACACATGAATACAAACAGCGATATTTTATTTAATACAAACCTACCATAATTATATTACGTTTAATTGTACAGGTAGTTATAAATTATGTTATCAAATAAAGTTAATAAAACATGCTTTATCAGAAATCTCTGTGCGTCTTGTTTGACAGTCAGAAACATTGATCTTACATAACAGAACAAAACCAGCTCTTCAAAAATGAAAAGTATTGCATATTTGAGAGGTTTGTGTTTGAAAGAAGACATTCCTGTGGACCTGACCTGACGCTGATCCGCATAATCAACAGAAGAATAAAGCAATCTCTGCGTTGTCTCTTGATGAATTTCCACACAGAGGTACGTAAAATGTAGGGAGGATGTTTCCCCATGTTTTTGATATACCCACTATCCGCTGTTAAATTTGAAAATCATTAATTTTATACATCTATCCACGTTTCGTATGTCAGTTTCTCTTACAGTCAATGCGAGCGTCGCAAGACCGGAAACAAGTACGCACACACTCGCGTCGCTGAAGCTCACTGCCGCCATCTTGTGCACCTAGCCCATTGCCGTTCCGGATCTCGGAGACAAAGTCAAGTCAAGTCACCTTTATTTATATAGCGCTTTAAACAAAATACATTGCATTAAAGCAACTGAACAACATTAATTAGGAAAACAGTGTTTCAATAATGCAAAATGACAGTTAAACGCAGTTCATCATTGAATTCAGTGATTTCATTTCAGTTCAGTTTAAATGGTGTCTATGCAATCATTTACAATAAAGTCAACGATATTGCTGTAAATGAAGTCACCCCAATTTAGCAAGCCAGAGGCGACAGCGGCAAGGAACCGAAACTCCATCGGTGACAGAATAGAGAAAAAACTTTGGCAGAAACCAGGCTCAGTTGGGGGGCCAATTCTCCTCTGACCAGACGAAACCAGCAGTTAAATTCCAAGCTGCAACCAAGTCAGATTGTGCAGAAGAATCATCTGTTTCCTGTGGCCTTGTCCTGGTGGTCATCTTAGACATGGTTTTTATAGGGGATCTGTTTCTGGGGCTCCAGTTGTCCTGGTCTCCACTGTCTTCCTAGGCTGTAGAGGTCCTTAATAGGTGCTGATCCACCATCTGGTCTAGATACGTACTGGATCCAAGTGACTGCAGTGACCCTTTGATCGGGATACAGACTGGATCTGGTGGCTACGGTGACCTCGGAATAAGAGCTAAACAGACTAATATTAGCATAACCATTCTTATGGTGATGTAGCAAGTACATCGGGTGTTATGGGAAGTGTTCCCTGTTCCGGTTTACCTAATTAATGCAGCCAAAATCCTTTGATTTGGATATTAAAAACATATTAGTATGTTATGTGTAAGCCATTTTAAAGAGATGGGTCTTTAATCTATATTTAAATTGCAAGAGTGTGTCTGCCTCTCGAACAATGTTAAGTAGGTTATTCCAGAGTTTAGGCATGAAATAGGAAAAGGATCTGCCGCCCACAGTTGATTTTGATATTCTAGGTATTATCAAATTTCCTGATTTTTGAGAGCGTAGCGGACGTAAAGGATTATAATGTAAAAGGAGCTCATTCAAATACTGAGGTGCTAAACTGTTTAGGGCTTTATAAGTAATAAGCAATATTTTAAAATCTATACGATGTTTGATAGGGAGCCAGTGCAGTGTTGACAGGACCGGGCTAATATGGTCATACTTCCTGGTTCTAGTAAGAACTCTTGCTGCTGCATTTTGGACTAGCTGTAGTTTGTGTGCAGAACAACCACCCAATAAAGCATTACAATAATCTAACCTTGAGGTCATAAATGCATGGATTAACATTTCTGCATTTGACATTGAGAGCATAGGCTGGTATTTAGATATATTTTTGAGATGGAAAAATGCAGTTTTACAAGTGCTAGAAACGTGGCTTTCTAAGGAAAGATTGCAATCAAATAGCACACCTAGGTTCCTTACTGATGAAGAAGAATTGACAGAGCAGCCATCAAGTCTTAGACAGTGTTCTAGGTTATTACATGCAGAGTTTTTATTTCCTATAATTAACACCTCTGTTTTTTTTTTCAGATTAGCAGTTAGAAATTAATCGTCATCCAGTTTTTTTATATTGACTATGCGTTCCATTATTATTTCAAATTGGTGTGTTTCACCGGGCCACAAAGAGATATAGAGCGGAGCATCATCAGCATAACAGTGAAAGCTAACACCATGTTTCCTGATGATATCACCCAAGGGTAACATATAAAGCGTGAAGAGTAGCGGCCCTAGTACGGAGCCTTGAGGTACTCCATACTGCACTTTAGATCGTTATGATACCTCTTCATTCACTGCTACGAAATTGATGGCAGTCATATAAGTACGATTTAAACCATGCACTTCCATTAATGCCAACAAAGTTTTCAAGTCTATGCAAAAGAATGTTGTGTTCAATTGTGTCAAACGCAACACTAAGATCCAATAGAACTAATGAAGAGATACAACCACGATCAGATGATAAGAGCAGGTCATTTGTAACACTAAGGAAAGCAGTCTTAGTACTATGATACGGTCTAAACCCTGACTGGAAATTCTCACATATACCATTTTTCTCTAAGAAGGAATATAATTAGGGTTGCCACCTTCAATACAGAAAAATAAGGGACGCCTGGGGGGGCGGGGGCAGTGTTGTAAATCACAATTTAAAACATGTTTTCATAAAAAAATAATACTAGGTACACCTGCGTAAACTCCGCTGCTGTAACCTAGAAAGGAGTAGGATGAGAAATTGCTAATGAACTTTAGTAATTGTGTAAGGTGGCGTGAACACAGATTTTGGATAAAATATTTGTCATTGTTTGCAGACAATAACAACATCCAAACAGTGAAACCACATAATAAATAATGACCTACAAACATTTCTAAATTCATGTAAAACACAAATTTTTTTATTATTGGTAAGTTAATCTATTTTATATAATCTATTGTTAATTCTACAGTAACCAGTTGAAGAATGCATTTATTTAAATTAGTTAAGTTATTTATTTGCTTCACATAGGCACTATATTTTTATTATTAAATATCTCTCTTATCTCTTATAAAAATAATGCTTTGTCTGACTGTACACCTTAACTGTTATAAACAAATCGGTAACACTTTAAAATAAGGTTCATTAGTTAACTTCATTAACAGTAACTAATAATTATCTACACCTATACAGCAATTGTTCATGTTTGTTCATGTTAATTTCCACATTTAATAATACTTTGATAAAATCTTGTTATAGTCAATGTGAACTAACATAATCAATGAACAGCTTTATCTATATTAATTAACATTAACAAAGATTAATAAATACTGTAACAAATGTATTACTTATTGTTAGTTCATGTTAGTTAATACACTAATGTTTAATAAATGAACCTTATTGTAAGGTGTTACCATTTTTAACATTATTTCTTAACAAATAGGCAGTCGATGAAATCTAATGTAATCAATCAGAAAATTACTGAGGTAATAAAAACACTGTCATTACACTATCTGCCTCAGGAGATGATTGAGTTCTCCCGAGTCATGCTGTCGCACATATGACAAGCCACTGTGCGCAAAAGAGAACACTTGCCGACAAATTGACCCAAACGCAACACTAAGATCCAATAGAACTAATGAAGAGATACAACCACGATCAGATGATAAGAGCAGATCATTTGTAACTCTAAGGAAAGCAGTCTTAGTACTATGATACGGTCTAAACCCTGACTGGAAATTCTCACATATACCATTTTTTCTCTAAGAAGGAATATAATGGTGAAGATACCACTTTTTGTAGTATCTTGGACAGAAAAGGAAGATTCGAGATTGGTCTATAATTAACTAGTTCTTTGGGCTCAAGTTGTGGCTTTTTGATGGGAGGCTTAATAACAGCCAGTTTGAGGTTTCTGGGGACATATCCTAATGACATTGAGGAATTAATTATAGTCAGAAGAGGATCTATGACTTCTGGAAGCACCTCTTTTAGGAGCTTAGATGGTATAGGGTCTAACATACATGTTGTTGGTTTAGCAATGATTTAACAATTTATACAATTCTTCCTCTTTGTAGCTTCCTGGCTTAAAAATGTTGAACTCTTTCACTGATGATTCATAATGAGCTTTATTAAAGATCCGTCACCGTAGATTTGCAGTAATCACCGTTAAATGCCATAAGACATCACGAATCACCGTAAGAGCTTTACATGAAAACAAACAAAACATAATATAAATAAACCATGAAACAAACATACATCAAATCACATACAAACTAATACCCATTATAATATATACCCAATACCCAAATCCTTAACACTCCCACCAAATTATGAGTGCAAATCTCACACCGAATGCATAAGCATGAATAATTTACATTTATCCTTTTTTTTTACATTTTTATCCCATTTTCTTTTTTTTTTCTCTTTTTTTCTCTTTTTTTAAACATTTTGATTTAAATGACAAAGATTCAAAGATGTGAATTTAGGAATATTAAAATTATGCTCATTGACTTGACAAAATGAACAACTATCCAATAAACACTAATGTCCCTCCAATAATAAAACAAGTTTTTGCACTGGTCTTTCAATTATGTATGGTTTGTTAATGCGCTTGCCTTCTGCACTAAGTTTTGAGTCACTTAGAATAACCTTGGCCCTTCTTACAAGTCCGTCACCACTAAAAATGATCTCCTTTATCCTGCCAAGCCTCCAGTCATTCCTATGCATCTCCTCCTCTTTGACGATAACAAGATCATCAACTTGAAGGTTTCTCTTAACCGTGTTCCACTTCTGCCGGCTAGCTATGTTCACAAGGTACTCTTTGCACCAACGACTCCAAAATTGTTCTGCTAAATACTGCACATGTCTCCATCTTTTCTGTGCAAACACATCCTCCCTAACAAAGTTCCCTGGAGGGGGCAAAGCAGTAGTTGATTTTAACGTAAGCAGATGATTTGGAGTGATTGGTGTCAGACTTTGAGGAACAGTCAGTAGTAAGTGGTGCATTATTCACAATGGCCAATGCTTCATACAAGAACACCAGGGTTCTTACACCTTCAAAAGTAAAATTCAAGCACTTCCAAGGACATTTACATTTTTTCAGCACTTTAAAACTGTGGTAAATTACCTGTTTACATACATACTCCTACCTTAGTTAACATACATACTCTTACCATTCGTGGCCTAATGGTTAGAGAGTCGGACTCCCAATCGAAGGGTTGTGAGTTCGAGTCCTGGGCCGGCAGGAATTGTGGGTGGGGGGAGTGCATGCACAGTTCTCTCTCCACCTTCAATACCATGACTTAGGTGCCATTGAGCAAGGCATCGAACCCCCAACTGCTACCCGGGCGCCGCAGCATAAATGGCTGCCCACTGCTCCGGTGTGTGTTCACAGTGTGTTTGTGTGTTCACTGCTCTGTGTGTGTGCATTTCGGATGGGTTAAATGCAGAGCACAAATTCTGAGTATGGGTCACCATACTTGGCTGAATGTCACATCACTTAGTTTACCAAGCAGGGAAAAAAATGATCAAAATGATCAAAGCACACACTCTCCCATGGAAAACAAAACCAAGAAGACTTAACAGGGGGCTACTCAAGTATTTAGTTCTCTTATTTTACCATAATTTGTCATTTTTGAGCCATCACTGACTGAAGCAGCAAACTCCGGCCGAAAGGTTTTTTTTCTTCTTTTTTTCCCTCTTTTCACTCTCCTCTATCGGAGGGCACGCGTTAATAAAGAGCACACTACAGCCATGCTACAAGCTGCTTATTTTATGAAAACAACAATTAACAATTCAATAAGAAAGCAAATTATGAACCAATGCACTGCATTTTCAAGAGGCGGTTGATAACCAACGCAACACTGAAAAGGAGACATACTCATAGATGCCACTAAGACGGAATTGTGGGCATATTCAACCCACGACAACTGCTGACCCCAGGAGCTATGTGATGCTAGACAGCGGAGAGCACGCTCAAGTCGGCTCGCTCGGCCTCCCCGTTGATCTGAGGGTGGAAACCTGGAGACAGCACTCTCACCATTCTCACCTCCTGCATCCCCCCTCTCCCCCACACCTGCAATTCAGATCAGCGAGGATGCGGTGCGCCAGGTCTTCCGGAAGCAAAAAAGGAAAAAAGCACCAGGCCCAGATTGTGTTACACCAGCCTGTCTGAAATCCTGTGCTGACCAGCTGGCCCCCATCTTCACACAGATCTTCAACAGATCGCTGGAGCTGTGCGAAGTCCCATCATGCCTCAAACGTTCCACCATCATCCCCATCCCTAAGAAACCCAAAATTACAGGACTAAATGACTACAGGCCTGTGGCTCTAACGTCTGTAGTCATGAAGTCATTTGAAAAACTGGTGCTGGCCCACCTGAAGGACATCACTGGGCCCTTGCTGGATCCTCTTCAGTTTGCCTACAGAGCAAACAGGTCTGTGGACGATGCAGTAAACATTGGACTGCATTATGTTCTGCAACACCTAGACAGACCGGGGACTTATGTGAGGATCCTGTTTGTGGACTTCAGCTCGGCATTCAACACGATCATCCCAAACCTCCTCCTGCCCAAACTAAATCAGCTCTCCGTGCCCACCTCCATCTGTCAGTGGATCAACAGCTTCCTGACAGACAGGCAGCAGCTAGTGAGGCTGGGAAAATACACATCCAGCACCCGTACAATCAGCACCGGAGCTCCCCAGGGGTGCGTTCTCTCCCCACTGCTCTTCTCCCTGTACACTAATGATTGCACATCTAAGGACCCCTCTGTCAAGCTCCTGAAGTTTGCAGATGACACCACACTCATCGGCCTCATTCAGGACGGTGACGAGTCTGCTTACAGACAGGAGGTAAAAGAGCTGGCTGTCTGGTGCAGTCTCAACAACCTGGAGCTTAACACGCTCAAAACAGTGGAGATGATCGTGGACTTCAGGAGAAACCCCCCTGCACTCCCCCCACTCACCATCATGAACAGCACTGTGACTGCAGTGGAGTCATTCAGGTTCCTGGGAACCACCATCTCTCAGGACCTGAAGTGGGACATTCACATTGACTCCATTGTGAAAAAGGCCCAGCAGAGGTTGTACTTTCTCCGCCAGCTGAGGAAGTTTAACCTGCCACAGGAGCTGCTGAAACAGTTCTACTCCACCATCATTGAATCCATCCTCTGCACTTCAGTAACTGTCTGGTTCAGCTCAGCTTCTAAATCTGACCTCAGAAGACTACAGAGGGTAGTCCGGACTGCTGAGCGAATCATCGGTTCAACCCTCCCATCTATTCAAGAACTGTACTTATCCAGAGTGAGAAAAAGGGCTGTCAAAATCACTCTGGACCCCTCACATCCAGCACACTCTCTCTTTGAACTGTTGCCATCTGGTCGACGCTACAGAGCACTGAGCACTAGAACGACCAGACACAGGACCAGTTTCTTCCCTCAGGCAATCCATCTTCTGAACAGCTGATAATAATGGCGAACACACTACACTTTATATTTATATGCACACACACTTTATTTATCTAACACACATACTTAGTATACACTTAATTTTGCACACAATATATATGTACATACATAACTTCACTTTGTAATATACCTGCCTACAATTGTCATTTGTATATTGTCATTCACTGTCTACATATTTGTATTTTTATTCTTCTATTATGTGTTTTATGTTCTGTCGCTGTCATTCTGTTGTACTGCGGAGCTTCTGTCACGAAAACAAATTCCTCGTATGTGTAAACATACCTGGCAATAAAGCTCATTCTGATTCTGATTCTGATTCTAGAGGCCCCGATCTGTCTACCGAACTCTTTCCAAAACCGTGAGATGAATTTTGGTCCTCGGTCGGAGACCACGTAAACAAGAAGACCATGAATCTGGAAGACGTATTCCAGGACCACCCGGGCCTTTCCTTTCAAGAGAGTGATTACAAATGCACTTGGGACTCCTCTGTAACATAGTGGTGAGGCTGGAGTGCAAAGACCAGAGAGCATTGGGATAGAAAGGCTCAGCATGAGACTGGGAATGGCCAAAGGTAGCAGCTGATCTGCCGTCCAAGGCTTCGAGCTTGGGTTCCTGAATCTGGACCTTGAGGTTTTCTACTTAGGCATTGAGGCACTCAACCTTCCTTCAGTGGTAGTCAAGTGACTGGAATGCTGTCCCAGAAGAATGCCTAGTTCGCTGATTGCAACTCTGACTTGGTCTGCACCTGCTGAATCCATCATTGGTCAGACCGTTCTGTCAGGGAAATACAGGATTCAACTGCATGTAACAGAAAAGTTTATTACGCCCTCACTGGGAAAACAGGGAAAACAAAATGAAGGATCACTCCAAAAGCAAAGGGCCAAAAAGAAACCTCTCAGCAGGGACCGATCCTAGCGTCTCTTGTGACGCAGCATCAAAGTCACACCAATCAGAGCATCATTGTGGACGCATCGTTGAAAACCCACCGAACTCCCCAAATAAGAATGTATAGTGTGCAGAGAGGAGCTGGAGTCAAGTATCGGGATCCCAACAGAAATGAGATGCCAGGACCGGAAGAAGAACCAGTAAAGTCTGGCAGGATGAGAGGGAACAGTTCTAGGCAGAAATTAAAAATCAAAACACTTGGAGCCTAAAACAACATAACACGACAGGACTAGGCAAACAAGACAAGGCGTTCACCAGTGAACCATTGCACAACATACAACGGTCTGACAAAAGACAGAGCACGAGAGTAACTAAAATAGGGCAGAGCTAATGAGGAAAGAGTGGCTACATGTGTGACAGAACTCAGAGAATTAAGGATAACATGTGGGAGGGGGAAGACATCACACTGACAGCAGAACGCATGAGCTGCCAAAACAAAATCCATGTGCTCAGAGATGAGGCACACAGACACCAAGACAAAAACACTGCAAATCAGACCTGAGTCATGACAGTTAGTGATTGGGGCTATTTGACAGCTGACCGCATGGTCATGGTTTTTGGCAACAAGTGTGGGATCAGCTTTGACTAGCCAAGCAATTGTAAGTATTACACTATAGTATTTTTTTAAGGTGGTGGGGATGGAGATGGAGAGTATTATTTCGTTCGTGTGTTCTTTGTGTAATGGTTGTGGAGAACTGTTAAATAACGTTTAAATAGTAGGGCTGGGTATCGATTCAGATGTTCCAGATCGATTCGATTTCGATTCACAAGCTCTCAAATCGATTATATTTCAATTCTCGATTCGATTTCGATTCGATTTTCTATTAGAGCTGTAATCGGGCCTTAAAAGTTAAGCCCGACATGTCCCGAGCCGACACGTACATTTTGATTGACAGCTTTTTAAAAGCCCGAACCCATTTACAACCCGACATTATTCAAATGTACGCAGCACACAGCTCTTTTGCCTTTTGTCAGGAATGAGTCATTTATACATAGTTTAACATAATTTATACATGACTAATGTAATAGGCCACTTGGAAGTTTGAACAAAGAAATAAAATAAGTCCTCTGTAACATCGTAACATCTCAGCACTCTATAAATAGCCCTAAGGTATAGGCTCATTTAGCATATAAATAGGCCAACGCACCAATAAAAACAAGTCTTTCTTAAAAAATTTAATTAAGATAAATTATAAATTAAGATGGGTATTTGGCAATAACGAAATGAATTAAGATAAAGGCTCTGCCGGATTTGCTTCGCCATAGCAGCTTACATAATAAAATAATAATGCCAACATTAGCTTATATAGCCTACTCTGTCTACATTATGCATTTAAGACTCAAGTAATATTTAGTTATTATTTGAAAAACATTTACTCACCAAGATTAGGTAAGGCCTAAGTGTTTTTGTGGAGGAAAATGATTGAATCCACTGTAGATGTCTTCAGCGCGCTCCTGCGCTCACTGATGGTGCGTCATTATTCACTCATTATTCTCATTATAAACAAGGTCAAAACTTTTCCAAACCTCAGACTTTGCTTTAGTTGCTGGTGCTACCAAAACGTAATCGTCAGAAGCAAGCCTCCGTTTCAACTACTCAGCATACATTTTCGCATATTTCTCGCGCTAATCGAAACATTACATGACCGCTCATTTACCGCACAAGCCCGAGCCCGGCCCGATTGGTTCGATTGGCAATGGGATTCTTCACACTGCCTGAACATGTGCAATTGTGCTTTTGAAGACAACTGACCACGCGCACCTGTCCGCGCGTTTGTCTGCTCAGACTCGGTACACACTCTCCGATGGCGATGTTTACATCAAGCCTGCATAGCGGTCCATAGCGGACTCGCGGACGCAGAAAGTATAAGAGGCTTTAAGATGCAGTCTGTAAGACGCGAACGGGAGCATGACCTGACGCACATTGCAGAAAATGGAACCACTGCTTTAAACTGAATGAATGAATGATAGGTTCGTTGGTAACATCGCACAAGGCACATAAGAGGGTGACATCTAGTGGAGAAGATTTGTAATTAGATTAACGCTAATATTACGTTCAATGTATGCGGAAATAAATACGGAAAAAAATCGATTCATGGCCTTTGAGAATCGATTTTGAATCGACCACATTTTAAAAAACGATTAATCGAAAAATCTATTTTTTACCCAGCCCTATTAAATAGTCGGAGATTCCTTGTGGTTTGTGTAAAAAGGTTGGAGATGGAGACAGAAAGCTTTATACTGTGCGTGTGTTCTTTGCGTAATGGATGTGGAGAACTGTTCAATAAACAAATTGCTTAAATAGTCAGAGATTATTTCCTTGTGGTGTGCGTAAAAAGATTTTGGAGTTAATAGAGTTGCGTGTGACATAAACGTGCAGTGACTCAAGCCAGCTGACCAAATCGATTGCATTGTTTTAGCGTTATTGTGAAGTTTGATCAATATTATATTTTGTTGTAATATTATTTGTTGTATATAAATGAGTTGCATGTATGTATAGGCTATCTGAAATTGTAATGAAAGTAATTATTTCGTTTTTTTCGATTATTAAACTATTATTTAAACTATTATTTCTGATTCTGCTTCTGCTTCAGATTAATAGCGCATTGCGCATATCTGAGAACTGATGTCTGTGTGTTTCAGACCCTGGCTGGCTGTGCACTGAAGTGTATATGACAATAAAGTAGTAAATCTCAATGTATATATTTTTAAAATGTATTTTAAATAGGCCTATAGGCTCATAGGTTTTTTGTAAAAAAAAAAAAAATTCACAGCACCCCCTGTTCAAAATTACTTCCCGCGGCCCTGGCTGACCGCATCAGCTGGTCACAGCCTATGCCTCCATGTACTGACTGAACTAATGCTGCACTCAATTTGGTTGAAGCCTATTTTCTATTTATTTTATTAATAATTATTATTTTAATTATTTTTTTTGGACCAAAAATTAATTCAAATAATTGTAGCCTATGAGAGAGAGTCAGTGTTAATATCAATACATTCCTATTGGTCAGTGTAAGAGGAGTTTAGTTTAGCCTTCTTCTTGATTTCATAGCAACAGGTCCGTAACCTTAAAATCTGCTCGAGGGCGGCTTATTTCATGTAAACAGGATTAGATTTCATCTTTTTTTTTAATTAGAATTAATACTTAAAATCTGTCCCAGCCACCTCTACTTTATTACAAGAGCTGCCTACTGATCCAGGAACAATAATTTAAAATAATAATACTAATATGCACTTTACATATAGGCTACATCACATTTCTCATCAATATGGTTGACAATAAAGATTAATAATAAGGAAAAGAAGCACATCACAAATAGCCTACATCATTACATCTCGTCCTACTGTAGATAAACAGAACATCTCCGCTTATTAACTAACAATCATGTGCCTAAAAGAAGCACAAATAAAGATATAGGTCCAAACAGAATACAGTTACATCAACCTTGGTTTTGATGAGCAGTTATTTTATGACACAGAACGCGTTGAAATGAAACTCATGCATCTAGCAAGAACTTAATACACAAAATAATCAATATTTATGAATTAATTAAATTTCAGTAATGAACAAGACTGCAGAAGTTACAGCGATCACGAGGAAGGTCCGTGTACAGTAAAGTGGATAGTGAACAACACCCCATCAGTTATATTTAGGTCTATAGTGCCACCTGCTGGGGCAGTTTTGTAACTTCTTAGAGAAAATAAAGTCGTTATAACGAGAAAACAAAAAGGAAAATAATTAAAATGCATGGCCGCTTAGAACTTCCATAGTTTAGAGAGTGCTGTATCAAAATATATTCATAGAAAGTTTACTGGAAGGAAAAAGCGTGTTAGGAAAAGTTGCACAAGCAACAAGGATGGTCGACCACAGCCTTAGGAATATTGTCAGGAAAAGTCAATTGAAGAACTTGGGAGAGCTTCACAAGGAGTGGACTGAAGCAAAATCAGTGCATCAAGAGTCACCACACTCAGACATCTTCAGGAAAAGGGATACAGCTGTCACATTCCTAGAACCAAGCCACTCCTGATGTAGAAAAAAAAAACATCAGAACATCAAGCATTTCACCTGGGGTAAGGAGAAAAAGAACTGGACTGTTGTTCAGTGGTCCAAAGTCCTCTTTTCAGATGAAAGTAAATTTAGCATTTCATTTGGATCCAAGGTCTGGAGTTTGGAGAAAGACTGGAGAGGCACAGAATCAAAAGTCCAGTGCGAAGGTTCTGATGTGAGTGATGATTTGGGGTGCCATGACATGTGCTGGTGTTGGTTCATTGTGTTTTATCAAGTATCAAGAGATTTTGGAGCACTTCATGCTTCCATCTGCTGACAAGCTTTATGGAGATGCCATTTTGCATCAGGACATTAGCACCTGCCCACAGTGCCAAAACCACTTCCAAGTGGTTTGCTTACCATTATATTACTGAGCTTGATTGGTCAGCCAACTAACCTGAACCTGAACCTGAATTGTGCAAAAGAAGATAAGTAACATCTGACAAACAATACTGAGGAGCTGAAGGTGTGGTGTATTTTGCCGGTTCTCCCAAGGATCAAACTCAGTCAGGGATTTTTCTCTCAGAAGAAAAGACTTTATTTTAAGCAAAACAAAGTCGAGAGCTCGTTGCAAGGAGTTCTGTCGAAATGCTAGGTTGCATCTCATTATATACCCTATACAGGGCGTTTCCAAATAGTAAAACTTTTCCTTTAGATTACACTTTACCTAAGTCCCTAGGGAGGGGAGGTCCTTAATGTATGTCTAACCATATGTTATTCATTAGCCCTGTACATTCCTGCACGTAAGCATATTCCTTTCTATCCATTTCCTATAGGATTATAATGGAAAAACAACTAGCAACAAAAATGGCTAGATTCACATTGATTATTCTGGATTGATTAAAATCTTACTAATAAAAATCTTCCACAAAGGCCACAAGCTTATCACCTCCATGCCATGCCGCATTGAAGCAGTAATTAATGCAAAAAGAGCCCCAACTAAGTATTGAGTGCATAATTAAGCCTGCTTTGGAGATCTTGAACATTTCTGTTTTATAAAAAAAAAAATATTGATCTTTTGAGAAAATATTCAAATTTTTGAGATACTTAATTTTTTTTATTTTCCTAAGCTCTGAAGACAAAACCATCAGAATATTCTATTTTGTTTTAGATGCATGTCTATACTATTGTTGTATAGTTTACTACAATAGACACATCCAGTTTTATTCACTAAAATATGTATTTATCATGAAATAATTACTTAATAATTATATTACAGTCTTACACACACATGCTATACAGTTAATGTAGAGTCGTGCATGAGTGATGACAGCTATTAAGGGAGTGGCTTGATGGAGTGCAAGGAGATGCAGATAACATGATCTTGACCCCTAAGAAGCTTTCATAAACCACTTCATCTTCACCAGGGTGGTAACCAAATACAGATGTTTTGGTATTTTTCCATTTAATACAGATCAGGTTGAGGCAAGCCTGATTTATTCTAGTAAAGCAACAGAGTGACCCCTATATCAGACCACAGAGCACCTGGAGGACGACATACTGCTCAAAATCGACTTCTTACCATCTAGGCCCACACCCAAACAATGCAATGGTCAAAATCTCCCCTCATCTATTGCATGATGCCATTCAGCCAATATATCCACCTACTCATCCATCTCTATACAGTCCTCTATCTTTCCATATTGTAACCACACCACCACTTGCACAAAAGATTGAGACAGCTCCGTTTCCAGCAAGAAACAATCTTGATAAAACACCAGAGAGCCAAGATTCCAACTTGGAAACTAATGCAACAAAGCAGGATAAGGAGTCATGTTTCATCCATATGTGACAACAGATGTATATGACCCTTGTGCACTGAAGAGGGGCTTTCCTGCACCATCTGCAACAAATTGTTCCACCAAACTAGTGCTGAGGATAGTGGAACTGAATTGGATGAACTGCTTATTTCTGATATGATGTCATTGTCTCATTACAGTTTGTTTAACATGTATTTTTAAAACCATATGTTCCATATTCTAGAAAGGTGAAGATTATATATTTTTTATGACAAAGATTTAATAAATTCCAACTTGATGCTTTAAAGCTTCTGAATTATATATATATATATATGTGTGTGTGTGTGTGTGTGTGTGTGTGTGTGTGTGTGTGTGTGTTGATTTGATATCTCTGAATTGGCTATGTGATTGGCATAATACATATTTACCTGACTGATAATAAATTGTTACATTTGATTTTATTCTGACTTTGAAATTATTTCCTCAAGTAGATGAATTGAAGGCATATGTTTCCGCAAATCTGCATCCAGGGTTAAGTTCATACTAAATAGTGGCGTCTCTAATAAGCATTAATCCACAAATGACTTAAGCTGTTAACTTTTTGTAACGTG
Organism: Carassius auratus; assembly: GCF_003368295.1. Lineage (NCBI taxonomy): Eukaryota > Metazoa > Chordata > Actinopteri > Cypriniformes > Cyprinidae > Carassius > Carassius auratus. The sequence goes on from NW_020528079.1 coordinate 2,054,749, forward strand.
ACTGGCACTCCCTCTGAGTCACGTGTCGCCCCGCCCACCTCAGCGGTTATTGGTTTATGATTAAGATGAGCTTATTGGTGTACGTTTTTACATCTTATTGGTATAGAGAATTATGACGCTATTAGCAGGATTGGAATGCGGAAGTAGACACTCAGACGCTCTGCACTGCAAGCGTTCCCTGATGCTGTACATCCGTCTGAACTCGTTCCGGTCAGGAGACAGGAGGACAATTCTTCCAGTTGGCCACAACTTATAGTGTAAAGTCAAAATACAGGAAAGATAATAATAATAATAATACAAAAAAAGTTTAACAGCCTTCTACTACAAAATTCAATTGGAGAATGAGCATTAAACGGGGAAATCTTACTGTCTAGCCAGGCAAACGCCACTTTCCGAAAAACTTCGGAGCACAACCCTAAACCATCTGCAAACCAGAGAAAGAGTCAAATATGCAGAGTCACCCGCTGACAAAATAACTTCCCCGAGGATTTCCAGGGGAAGCTGTTGAATCAAAAACATACATAGGTTTATTTATACATGTATAGAAATGTTATTAAACATTATATAAACACTGAATACAGACAACCTTGCTTTAAAACTCTCATTAACTCTATAGATTGTTGTCACAACTACATACTCATTCTTTTATAATAACACTAATCAAATGTTAATATATACAGTACTGTGCAGAAGCATTAGGCATCTTAGTATTTTCACATTGAAAAAAAACTGTTTTAAGCCAATTATTTATATCTTTTGCTGTTGTGTGTCAGTAGGATATATTCGTTTACATTTCCACACATTCATTTTTGCCATTAATTGTAATAATCCAGTGAGATATTTGTATATATTTGTATGCATGATCCACATGAAGATCTTTTACATTGAAAATAAATATTTCTGTCTTATATGGTGAAATAAATCCACATTATATCGCAAACAAAGTTATTTAAAGCTGAAATGTTTTTAAAAGTCTTTGATGCTGATGTTAACTGATAGCTATATATTAAATAATCCACAGTGCTGAGCAATATAGTACTTGTACATAATACCAATTTCATATCTGAACAACTATGTAGCTGTAATAACTAAAATACCTCTTCATGTACACAAATATGTAATTATTGGTTCCTTAATGAATGTATGTGCACAAATAACCTGCTTTGCTGGACTCTGCCTGAAGACATTGTCTTTTGAATGGTGAAGTTCCTCCCCTCAGTGGTTGAGCTCTAAAAGAACAAATGTCAAGAGGTAGGTATATTGCTAGATATAGTACAGAGTAATGTTTCATGTAGCAACATTCAAACAGCTACATACATTTGCGGAGTGAAGCTGTCCAGGAGAACAGAACACCACCACCTCCTGATCATGTCATCCTGAATAATAATAATAATAATATACACACAAAAATCATGCATGTCTGTTCAAATAACTTGACAATAAAATTAGCAATTTATAACAATTATTAACAATAATTATTCAAATTGAACGTACCATGGATAAATAAATGATCGAACATCGCATTTGATATTATAAGATATTTACGCAACCACTTTTACTCACCTCAAGCAATCAACGTGGAATAGGGGCCAAGATTGCGGCGTGATAGGTGGACGCGTTTCGGAGGTGTCATCAGAAAATTTGAAATAGGACGATTATATAACCGTGATAATTGGGTTTGTTTTTTGTGGATAAATGTGTAAGTGATTTTTCTACTCGTACTACTCACCTTGCGCTGATTTATCTATGGGCAGAAAGAAAATTAGACAGATTTCCAACGAGACAACCCTAGCGTCAACTATGGAGCCTGTTAAAAGTGCTGAAGTGAATGTTAGTGTCATCTCCTCTGTGGATTTGAGTTCATCAGGAAACGCTGAAAATCTTAACAACTGGTTTGACTCACACCCAGATAAGAATGATCTCCTTGCGATCCCTCTACCTGAAACTCCCTTAAAACCTGCACCAAAGAAAACGAAAAGAGATCCTCGGGATAGTAGCGACACCTCAGTGGAAATTCTGACGGCTATTCGTGAGCTCTCTGGAAAGTACGATCAAATGTTCCAGAAAATTTCAGCAATTGAAATAACAACTGGGTCAACGGCTAAGCAGATTGAAACTCTGTCCTCTACTGTTACTCAGCTTGTTACTGAGGTAGCAATGAATAAGGAGTCTCTGAAAGTTGTGGCTACGGAGATTCAGGAGCTCCAAAATGTGAATAAAACTATGAAGGCCGAAATTAAAGAAAGCAAGCGCTATAGCTGGAAATGGACATTAAAATTACACGGCGTGAAAGAGAAAGATGGAGAGGATGCTCGGAAAGTTGTTATTGATGTCCTTAGCAACGTAGTGCCTGGCATCAGCGATGATCTTGAGGGTGCAATTGGCATTGCACATCGTCTTGGCCCGAAGAGAGGGGATGGTTCCCACAGGTCCATCATCATTTTGTTTGCTCTCCTTCGTTTTCGCGACACTGTTTGGCAATCTGCCAGAGGCTGTAAATTCCTTTTCAAAAAGAAGTTGCGACTCACCGAAGCCCTTTCACCGGAAGATAGGAAAGCCAGAGAGAAACTTTGGCCTCTTGTTAAAAAAGCCAGAGATGAAGGTAAAAAAGCCTCCTTTCGCGGTTCCTTCACATTAATCGATGGAAAAAGATTAAATTACGTTGATGTGAGATAGTCTTGTCTCATTGTTAATGTTAACGGTTCTTAACCACATTAGTGCTAGGGACCGACTAGTCATCCAAACTTGACTTGATGTTTGACCTACTTTTGAGGGCGGTCTAATTGACCAAATATTGTTAATACACTCAAATATTATGAATCGCTTATGGTTCCTCCTATTGAACTTACAAAGTTAAAGGCTGGAGAGTGTTGTCTATTTATCTTTGTTTATTACGTTCATTATTCAAACTGGCATTCAGTTCTTTTTGCGTACTTGCTATAGAGTAACATGCAAGTTTGTGAAATATATATTATTTAACTTTGTAGAATTATGTTCGGTTATATATTGTTCCTATCTCAATTGAGAATTTTTGTTTACTCAAATTTAAGAAGTTTAAGATTTTTTGGGGGGGTTTAATGGAGTTTAAATTTAACTATTTTTCTGTTGTATCTTTAAATGTAAGGGGTTTACGTGATGCTGTAAAGAGGAAAGCTGTTTTTTTGTTCTGTAAAAGCAGTGAGTCTGACATAATCCTTCTTCAGGAAACACACTCATGTGAAATGGATGTAAAATTTTGGAAAAATCAGTGGGGTAATACTATATATTGTAGCCACGGCTCTAATCACTCAGCTGGAGTCTTAATTCTTTTACACAAATTTAAAGGGCAAATACTTGGGGTAAGGTCGTCTGACGAAGGGAGATGGATTATTTTGTCGTTTAAACAGGATAACTCAAACTTTGTTATTTGCAATATTTATGGTCGCAACATTTTATCATTATGTGCAGAATTTTCTCTTACTGATACGTGGCGTTTTTTTCACCCTGATTTACACAAATTCACTTGGTCTAATAGAAATAGATCTTCCCAATCAAGAATTGATCTCTTTTTGCTCTCTTGCTCAGTTCTTCAGTTTGTTAAAGATATTTCTCATTCATTTGCGCCCCTGTCAGATCATAAACAAATAAGCTTAAAATTGTGTAGCAATGCTGATAAAATTCATGGGTTACGTGGTTATTGGAAGTTCAATAACTCACTTTTAAAAGATGCTTCCTTTAATGATAGTATCAAAAACTTACTTTCAGATGTATTTTCAAAAAAAAAATGAGGACAGCTATAAAGTGAAATGGGAATTTTTTTAAATATAAGGCTAGGTAGATTGCTATTAGACGAAGTAAAGACTTAAAAGCCTCTAAAAATAAAAATATAAATTAACTATTAAATAAAATAAATATTTTATTGCAAAAAAAATTTACTCCGAAAGAAGAATTACATTTAAGGGAGTTAAATCTTCAAATTAACCAAGCTTATTTGGACTTGGCTAGAGGGGTTTTTATTAGATCTAGAGCAAAATGGCTCGAGGAAGGAGAGACCAATTCCAGTTATTTTTTTGCATTAGAGAAGAGGAATTGCAGGAAAAATTCATTAACCGCTCTTAATATTAATGGTGTCAGATGCACAGATCCAAAATTAATTTCTACTTTTGTTACTACCTTTTATAATGACCTTTACACCTCTGAATTTAATATGGATAATTGTGAGAATTTTTTGGAAACAATTAGAAATCATATTCCTGTCATTGATAATGATTTTAAAGATATTTGTGAGGCCACTTTGACAATAGAGGAAATTAAATTGGCTTTATTTTCTATGAAAAAAAAAAGAAATCCCCTGGTGTTGATGGTTTTTCCGTAGAATTTTATATTCATTTCTGGGATTTAATACACTCCCCTTTGCTTTTTATGTATAGAGAATGCATTGCTCAGAGAGAAATGACTTCATCAATGAAACAGGGTATTATTTCCCTTATCCCAAAGCCTGAAAAAGATTCTCTCTTAATTGATAATTGGAGACCAATTACACTTCTTACAGTTTATTATAAGTTTATTAAAATTTAAGCTTAATCATATTATTTCAGAAACACAGTCAGGTTTTGTTAAAGGCAGGCACATTAGTAATAACTTAAGACTTGTTTTAGATTTATTGGATTATGCTGACTTTGTGAAATCTGATGCTATTATACTTTTCTTAGACTTTTACAAGGCCTTTGACACCATTGAACATGAATTTCTTCTGCAATCTCTTAAATTGTTTGGTTTCGGGGCTTCATTTGTCAATATCATTGGAATGTTTTATAAAGGAAAAACAAGTTCTGTCATAGTTAATATGTTCACCTCTAAAAGATTTTCTATAAGACGTGGTGTCAGACAGGGTTGCCCAATTTCCCCTTTTTTATTTATTTTGGTTACTGAGTTATTATCATTAAGTGTAATACATAATCAGAATTTTAAAGGTATCTCCATTTTTGATAGGGAAATAATCTCTCAGCTAGCGGATGATAACACTCTTTTTTTAAAAGATAAAAGTCAACTTTCTATAGCCATTCAGATAATTAAACATTTCTCGTGTGCTTCTGGGTTAAGGCTAAATTTGTCCAAATGTGAGATAATGTCACTGCATAAATGTGATGACACATTAATTCAGGGTATTCCAGTTAAAGACACAATAAAGTATTTGGTATTTATGTATCAAAAAATGTAATAGCCAGACAACAACTTAATTTTTCTAGTAGATTAAAGAAGACTCAAAATATTTTTAATCTTTGGCTACAAAGAGACCTGTCTCTTTATGGTAGGGTTCTCCTCTCTAAAGCGGAAGGTCTTTCTCGCTTTGTCTATCCTTCGCTTTCTTTATATGTCAATGATTGTACTATCAAAGGTGTTAATAAACTTCTCTTTGACTTTATATGGAAAAACAGGTCTCACAAACTTAAAAAAGCAGTGATATCTAATTGTAGAAGTGATGGGGGACTTGAAGCTATAAACTTTCATAATACCATTTACACTTTTAAAATAAATTGGCTAAGAAGATGTTTATTAAATCCAAATTCTTTATGGTTCTTTATTCCTAATTATATATTCAATAAAATTGGAGGCCTCCCCTTTATCTTAAAATGTAATTATATGCATAATAAGCTCCCGGTTAAATTAGCTAATTTTCATCAACAGGCTCTTCTTGCGTGGAAGCTGTGTTACGTTCACAACTTCTCACCACATAAAACTCTTTTGTGGAATAATATGGATATAACTGTTAGGAACAAGTCTCTATTTTACACTAATTGGTTTAACAGAGGTTTAATTTATATTTTTTCTTTATTTGACAATTTTGGCAATGTCTTGTCGTATGAACGCTTCATGACTGTCCATAACTTTCCTATTCCTTTCAAAGAATATAATAATGTTCTTAGAGCTATTCCCTCAGGTTTAATGCATCTGGTTAAAGGCCATATATTATACACCAAAAGAGATATGAAGGAATCGGCTTTGTTACTGGGCGGCATTGGCATTTATGACAAGAAATGTAATAATAAACATGTTCGCCAGATATTTCAAAAGAGACCTCATTGTTCCTCGAGGTAGATCCCATTGGGCTGCTTTAATTAATAATATAGATTGGAGAAGAGCATGGTTGTTGCCTAATAAATATTTTATTCCTAATAAGACTAAAGAAATTCACTTTAAAATACTGCATAAAATATATCCTGTTAACTCATCTGTTTCTAAATATGTTGATATTCCTAGTACCTGCATATTTTGTGGCAATGAAGAGGAAACCCTAATACATTTATTTTATTCTTGTGAGTTTGTTCAGAAATTTTGGCTTGACTTGTATTCCCATTTAAACAAACCCCCATCTTTGCACAATCTTTTAGCTTGAAAGATATTACCTGTTATTACTCTGAATCTGCCAACAAATATAAAGAGTATATATTCAACTTTTTTATTTTGTTCGGCAAATTTTTCATCCATAAGCAAAAATGTATGGGCTCAATTCCTACTTTTTCACATTTCCTGATTGAGGTTGACTCACTGCTTAAATTCTTTTGTTTAACTAACAATAAAAAATGTGTCAGGTTTTTGGATTTATATGAAAAATGTATGTCTAATGACTGATTAAGCTTAGATAGCTTTCCTTCATTGGTTTAAAATGTATTTGTGTATTTATTTATTTTATTATTATTATGGTATGTATATATATATATATATATATATATTTTTTTTTTTTTTTTTTTTTTTTTTTTCTCTCTCTCTCTCTCTCTTGATTATAAGCTACAAACCCCTTTATTGTGTTTCATTTCTCCTCTTCTCCTCTATCTTCTTTATTTGTTAATGTTCTCCTGAAGGTGATTGTATATTTTCATCCAATTTCTTGAAAAAAATAAACAAATCAACGTGGAATAGCGTTATTACTCTGCTGCTGTAGTTGCCACCGTTCTGTTTGTGTCAACGCAAAATGTCAAAGGCGGGGAAAACAAATATGGGTGTCGCCCCGCCCCATCGTCCAGACTGCACTCTGGGGTTACTCGGTCTGGGGGCTCCTCCCCCAGAATTTTTTTTTTATTTCATAGTAGTGATTTCCTGCATTCTGGTGCATTTTAGGCCACCCATGTCCCTTGCTTATAACTCAAACCAGTCAATACCCATGGTCTAAAAAGACAATATTAATTGAACTGCCATGTAGAAATCAACAGTTTCACAGGTAATGATAATGAACAAGTTGCAAGTTTATTATGCTCCGTGTCCAGATAGAAAAAGTGCAAACGCATAACAATAAATTATAATAGGGAATACAACAATCTAGTTTTTTAATCAATCCCCAGCTGTAGACTACATATCTTTAAAAGTTCACTGTAGACAATCTGTAGAATCCCAAAGAAAGGGTGGGACAACATCCTTGAAGAACACCAAGTACGAGAAGAAAGATGATTTTAACATTTTAACTAGTATGGAAACACAGTAATCCAGCTCACAACTTCAAAATAAAAAAAAACATACGGTTACATTCCTATTGAGATCACTATTTTAATGGCAAATGTGTGTGAAATATGATGTGTGTGACTGTGAGTGAGAGAGAGACTGAGTAAGAGAATGACAGCAAAAAAAGTTTCTCTTATTCAAAAAAGAGAGACACAGACATCAAGAATCAGCCTGTGAATCTCAACAATGGTGACAATTATAAAGCATGTTGCAGTGCATTCTGTGCCCAGAATGCACTGCAACATGCTTTATAACATCGTAAAATGGATTACATCATGAAAGTTAAAAATATTATGCCGTACAAGGCCAGTGCTGCTATAATTACTAAAGTTAAACTAACTCAGAAGTTAGTTAACTGTGCTCGTTAACATCAGGTGTCTTCAATGTTGGCAATAAAAAAGAAAGAATTTTTAATTCAGATATTTTTGTTTAGAAAGATGTGAACATTTTACTCATTTTAAATGGTTAACTTTTAAGGAATTAATTTAATTGCTCAATTCTAATTTTTTTTTAATTTAATCAATAATATTGGTTGTAATCTGTTGGAGAGATAGATGGGAGGGTGAGTGAGAGAGAGAGAGAGAGAGAGAGAGAGAGAGAGAGAGAGAGAAAAGAGTAGAGAGAGACTAACATATGGCAACCCATTCTCACTCCAAAGGCGTCAAAAACCGAAGCATGGTCAAGCGCCCCTAGCGTCACTTTTATGACGCCAAATGTGCCTCTCGGCGTCGAATATCGAAGCACTACGACCTTCATTGCTTTCAGTGGGAAACTTTTGGCGTCAGAATTCGACACGAGGACATGAGATGTTTATCGCTATGAAATCACGTTCAAGAAGTCTCATTCAGCACACATCGCGCGAAACTTGCTATCAGTTCCACAGTTTGGGTGAGTAGTCCTCCATACGCTCTTTTAATGCCTTTTATCAAATGTATTCTGTCTTCTTTATTAATCAGATTAGTGCCATATGTTTAATCGCTGTATTATATCGGTCATCCGCGGCTGTCTTTGAGTTTCACTGCGTTTAAATAAATGAACACAGCTGCTAATTAGTGTGATTAAACTCTATCTGTCACGTGACGTGCCATAGACCTTCGATCCGTTTTATATTATTATTAATTTCAGGATCAATGATGTAAGTTGTATTTGTAGTAAAATCATGGTAATCACGACACAATAGTAATAAATGAAATGTGAAGTTAAAACACAGTAAATGGGACATTAGTAACTGTAACTGTAGTTTTACTATGATATATTAATAATCAATACAACAATACAATAATCACCAAACCAGCTATGTTTGTATCACTGTAATGTTAGTGTTTTTATGTGCTTTTATATGACAGATATCACAGTAATCATGTGTTCTGTACCATGCTTTTAATACCTTTTAATGTGAATCCAAAAAAAAAAAAATCAAATTAAAAATAAATAATAAAACATATATTTTTCCATCTTGCAGTTCATTCATATCAGTTTATATATATATATATATATATATATGTGTGTATGTATATATATATATATATATATATATATATATATATATATATATATATATATATATATATATATGTATATATATAAATATTTTGCTCACAGATCATTATTAACATTCTGTATATAATTCAATTTTATTTTCTCTCCCCTTTTTTATTATTTATATTTTTAGCTGAAAAGACATAAAGGCAGTCAGCCCAGTGGTGTTTCTGGAGAGGGATTCCTTCAGAAATGGAGAAGACAGAAAGCTGCGGAGGCAGATATTTGCAGCAGTAAGTCTGTGATAGTTTGTCTCTTTTGTCAAAAATTCCTGCTGTTATAATTTGTACAGCATTTGTTGTTTCTTAAACTGTTGCACTGTCCAAATACCCACACTTGCCATCTTTTCACTTGACCACTTGATTACTTATTTGAAGTCTTTCCTGTATTTGGCCTAGTGTTCGAGTGAGCATGATGACCACGAGTGTGTGTCGAACTTTTCATGACCTGATGACTGTGTTTCCCAATCCTGATCCTGGAGAACCCCAGCACTGCACGGTTTTGGCGTCTCTCTTATCTGCCTTGGAGTCTTCACTGATGAGCTGATGAGTTGAATCAGGTGTGTTTGATCAGGGAGACATCTCAAATGTGCAGTGTTGGGCTTCTCCAGGATTGGGAGCCACTGCCTTATGGGACACTTATGTGTTTAAAGAGATTTTTAATATCTAATTATCAATATTTCACATACTGTACTAAACACATCACAGTCTTAATAATCCAGTTTAACACTTGTATGATATTTTACAAGCCCCAGGACGGTCTCATCTGACACTATCAAAAGAATTCATATGACTATAGCTTGTTATTAATTACTTGCTTTCAATAATGGATTCATTTAACATTTAATTTTACAGCATCTTTACAGAGGATGCTTTTATGGTCTAAACAAAACACAGTGTAATGTATAAGTTGAATGTAATTTAATATTTCCTTCCTTTCTGTCTTACAGGATTGTTTGAGGATAACGCTGTAGCTCCATCATGCACAAGGACTCACCTCGTTAACTCTTTATCCCCCGCACACACAGAAATGGTCCCTGGATCAGTGATTAGACTTTGCAGTGGTTTGATTTTTGCAGAAGATGTAACTTTGTTTTATTTATAAGCTCATAATGAATACATTACAGAACCAGTGATGAAAACAATAGTTAAAAATAGTATTTTTCGTATTGATAAAGCATTTTGTTCTCTTTTTCAAGCTTCATACAGTGAACTTTTTAGACTTTAATTAAGAGTTTTAGTAAAGGAGATATTCATACACAGTCATCCCCTAGCTCCAGTCATGAAGTGAATTCATGATGTTATTGTCAAAGCTAGCAGGTGTTTGTTTTCCTGAACACTTTCTCTGTCTTCCATTGTTCAGACAATCAGTGTTTATTTGATGCTGTGCTGATAGAGTTTTATAGATGATATTGCACACTTGACATGCATGTCTTCATGGTGTTTTTTTGTGAGTTTGAAACATTTACATTGTGTTGTATAACATTTTGGTCAATTTAATTTTTTTAATAAAATTGATCTTTTTCCAGTGTTCTCTGAAAGACATACTGTATTTACTGTTTTGTTTTTTAATAAAAGCATTTTCATTTGCATACTGAAAATAGTTAATGTTTACAACATAACTGCCTTTTTATTCTTTATGGTGGCAAAAACGAGCTTGGTGCCAGAGGATGCAGTGTAGTAATTTGGGCATGTTGACTTTAAATGAGTTTAACATATCAATAAATAATGGAAGATCCTTACAAAAATATGCATGTTTATTATGCTTTATGTATTTATTTGTTTGTTCATTCATTCATTAATTTATAATTTCTGTTTTTATTCCTAGGGTTCAAATGGTAGAGAGTGGTAAATCACAGAAACACAAATGTGAACAATTTTAACTTTAAAACACAATGTAATATACAATGTAAATTTTAGAAGCACGTCATTTGATTAGTAAATATATTTGTCTTTGGTCAAAAAAAAAATATACAAATCTTAAAAATGTGTCTTATATTTAATGAAAGGAATCTATCTGTTGGATACAACTGCGACTGCTGGGAATGTGCACATCAATATTGCCCAATTTTTGTCAAGCTGAACAACGGAGGAAGGTGAAGACGTTAATAAAACAGAATCTAATAAGTAGCAAGCTTAATCTATTGTTAACCGAATCTATCCCTTCAGCCGAAAAACGAAAGACGTCGGTCATACATGGATAAGGAAGTGTGTCGCTGCTGCTCAGCTTTGATGTCATTGGCTATGAATTTTCAGGACAGTCTGTGGTTGGACTATCTTTTAACCCATATTAAACAGCGCATCATGTTAAAAAGTATGTTTTGCTCCTATCATCACATTAGTAATATATTAAGTCAACAATGAAGTGTTGCTATCTTGAGAAAAATGACATCTTTAGCGAGATCCTAATCCTAACCCTAAGCATAACTTCAATGAACTACAAAAACAGCCCCCTAGTGTTGCCTTTGCATAGATAGAACGACGGAGGCTTGTGGGTAATGTAGTTTAAAACTTTTTATTAACGAAACTAAATAAATTATTTATTTTAAGGTAAACTGGATATCTAAATATGTTTATTGTGCAAACCTCTATAATATATTTGAGAGGCAGGCTGAAATGTGGTATTTTACAGTGAGCAATATTTAAAATGCTTTTATGCCAGCTTTCCACTTATTTCTGAAAACTGAGCTCAACATTATTTTATCAGCATAGCATAAGTAATAATCCTGCCCATTTTCTCTTTGATATGTTAATTGGACTCTGATTTACAGCCATTTGAAATGTACAGTTTTGGGCTCTTCCGGGGGGTGCTACTGGGCCCCTGGGGGTAGAAGGGCAGTAAAACCTACATATATGTATTCTCCTCATCATGAACAACAAACTGAGCTGAGTCACATTTATATCTGACAGTTTTCACAGTCCTCTGTTTTCTATTCTATTCATCATGACTATTATACCTTTTGACAGGACATTGTGAGGCCATCTGATGAAACATGGAAAAATTATAAAGAAATGATTTAATAATGAAAATAATAGATTATTTCTTTGATTTTTGAAGTAAATGGCAAGAAATATAATGGATGAACCTGCAACAACTTGCCATTATCTATTCCCCACTGTAAAGCAGTAATCAAGGACAATGTATACACATTGTGATACTTCACTATTACACAAGGACAAATTCATGCAGTGCTAAGAATATTAATTTATATATATATATATATATATATATATATATATATATATATATATGTTAGCATTATATATAACTAATTAGCCGAAATCAGTGTAAAAATGTCCTCCTCACCCCCGTATCTTGCTCCTCAGGTGCTGGACATCAGTAATGTGCCTGCTCTTGGTTTTAATGCAGTACAAGATCCACGTTGATCATTCCTGCTACATTCTCAGTTATCCCTCAAGTGCTTGTAACAATAAAGCCCATGGCACCATCTTGTAATGCAGAATAATTAATCTTGTAACTCCCTGTATTTCACAAAAAATGTGCATATTTGTTACTAAAATATAAAAAAATTACTTTCTGGTGTACTGATGTCCCAGATGTTATTAATCCGATCAAAAATGTTCATGTCTTAAATAAAAAAGTAATACCAATAATTAATATGTCGTTTTTCCAAGTCTAAAATAAACACATATCAGCCTACCTAGTAAAATGATGTATTTACCAAGAATCTTCAGAACACAATATTCACCATTTTCATTTTATTGAAGCATAGACTATAAAGTTGATAAAGTAGCATCAAGACAAATAAGATTCAATGAAAATAATTATCATCAAAAATACATTAACCTCATATATAAATCAGTTCACACAGATGAGTGATGAAATGTCCTTAAAAGTCACACAGTCCCATCCAGTCAACTGTGATATACAGATCATGTGATACATATAAGACATGTGATACTGTTTCAGAAAATAATGATTCCCATCATCACATCTAAACTGGTTTCATCTCCCCATCGTGATCTTCTTCTCTCGTGTCTGGAAACAGTTTGTGGTTGATATCCAGCACTGATGAGGTGTAGCTTGTTCTCAGCCAGAGGATCTCTCAGTCCTAAGATCCCAGACCTGGTCAAAGTGAAACAAACAATCCAGATGAAGTTGTTTAATGGACAGAGAGCGCAGCTTATGTTCTGTGTGGTTTTAGCAGGGTGAGCAACTATGACCCTTGTAGTACTGTACACTTACCATTCTTCAAGCTGTTTTAAGATCTTTTGAGAAGCTTTTCTCTGAAGACAATTTACCACATCCTCTTCTTTCACTCCTTTCAAGAGCATCACTTGGTCAAAACCCCTCATTTGGCTGATGAGATCATCTGTACAAATAAAAATACTGCAATAAATATGTCATTCTGCAAGAATTAAGAAAAAGTTACAGAAGCAAAGGTCTTGCTCATGAGACATTAGCATGTGTAGTTCTCAGAGACTCTAGAATTCATCTATTGTTGCAGTAAATGTGTTTTCTTCCTCTAGAATCTTTCTCCAAAGTTCCTGACTTCTCTCACAAATGTGTTTTAGTCTGTGCAGTGTAATGCCTGGCTTCAAACCAATCAACTATCAATTCACAATTAATAACATAACATTTACAAAACAATGAAATAATGTCAATTGGTGTTTATATCAACTAAACCAATTTCATGACACTTGTCTGCTAATAAAACAGGTGGTGTGTTTTTAAAAACATAATATTAAAAATGTCCAGTCACACTTTGCTAACATGCTGTAATTGTAATAGTATAAAACGAAATCAAGGCTGACATGACCAGTTCTGTGAGAGATCATCATAAAATGTTGTATAACATTGCTTCAACACACACATACCAGAGGACTTCTGTTTGTTTGAGCACAAGATGGCCATCTTCATTCCTCATCCTGAGCAAATCATATCCTTGGTCTTCCTTCTCTTCTGTGAAACAAGATAATCTCTACTTACTCTCTGTGCAATTAATATTGCTCATTAAACATAATTAAGTTAATTTAAAGTAAGATTCAGACCAGAGCATTTTTGGAGTAAACAAATGTACCTGGGAAGAGCTGATCATGGCAAGATTCGCTGAGACTCAGTAATAGCTCTTTTAGGTTTTAGGAAGGTTTGTGAGGGTTGGCTCTTAAAATAGCTGTTGAGCTCGATATTTTAGACCTGAAAAAGAAGAACAGCATTATCTGGAAAAAATCCTGTAAGACAGAAGGAAGGACATATTATTAATTACGTGCAGCTTGTACATTACACCTCTGTAAAGATGCTGTATAATTAAATGTTAAATTAATCCATTATTGAAAGCAAGTAATTAATAACAAGCTATAGTCATATGAATTCTTTTGATAGTGTCAGATGAGACCGTCCTGGGGCTTGTACAATATCATACAAGTGTTAAACTGGATTATTAAGACTGTGATGTGTTTAGTACAGTATGTGAAATATTGATAATTAGATATTAAAAATCTCTTTAAACACATAAGTGTCCCATAAGGCAGTGGCTCCCAATCCTGGTCCTGGAGAACCCCAACACTGCACATTTGAGATGTCTCCCTGATCAAACACACCTGATTCAACTCATCAGCTCATCAGTGAAGACTCCAAGGCAGATAAGAGAGACACCAAAACCGTGCAGTGCTGGGGTTCTCCAGGATCAGGATTGGGAAACACAGTCATCAGGTCATGAAAAGTTCGACACACACTCGTGGTCATCATGCTCACTCGAACACTAGGCCAAATACAGGAAAGACTTCAAATAAGTAATCAAGTGGTCAAGTGAAAAGATGGCAAGTGTGGGTATTTGGACAGTGCAACAGTTTAAGAAACAACAAATGCTGTACAAATTATAACAGCAGGAATTTTTGATAAAAGAGACAAACTATCACAGACTTACTGCTGCAAATATCTGCCTCCGCAGCTTTCTGTCTTCTCCATTTCTGAAGGAATCCCTCTCCAGAAACACCACTGGGCTGACTGCCTTTACGTCTTTTCAGCTAAAAATAAAAATAATAAAAAAGGGGAGAGAAAATAAAATTGAATTATATACAGAATGTTAATAATGATCTGTGAGCAAAATATATATATATATATATATATATATATATATATATATATATATATATAAACTGATATGAATGAACAGCAAGATGGAAAAATACATGTTTTATTATTTATTTTTAATTTGATTTTTTTTTTTTTTTTGGATTCACATTAAAAGGTATTAAAAGCATGGTACAGAACACATGATTACTGTGATATCTGTCATATAAAAGCACATAAAAACACTAACATTACAGTGATACAAACATAGCTGGTTTGGTGATTATTGTATTATTGTATTGATTATTAATATATCATAGTAAAACTACAGTTACAGTTACTAATGTCCCATTTACTGTGTTTTAACTTCACATTTCATTTATTACTATTGTGTCGTGATTACCATGATTTTACTACAAATACAACTTACATCATTGATCCTGAAATTAATAATAATATAAAACGGATCGAAGGTCTATGGCACGTCACGTGACAGATAGAGTTTAATCACACTAATTAGCAGCTGTGTTCATTTATTTAAACGCAATGAAACTCAAAGACAGCCGCGGATGACCGATATAATACAGCGATTAAACATATGGCACTAATCTGATTAATAAAGAAGACAGAATACATTTGATAAAAGGCATTAAAAGAGCGTATGGAGGACTACTCACCCAAACTGTGGAACTGATAGCAAGTATCGCGCGATGTGTGCTGAATGAGACTTCTTGAACGTGATTTCATAGCGATAAACATCTCATGTCCTCGTGTCGAATTCTGACGCCAAAAGTTTCCCACTGAAAGCAATGAAGGTCGTAGTGCTTCGATAGTCGACGCCGAGAGGCACATTTGGCGTCATAAAAGTGACGCTAGGGGCGCTTGACCATGCTTCGGTTTTTGACGCCTTTGGAGTGAGAATGGGTTGCATATGGTGTCTGTGACAGTTAGATTTGTGTATGAAAGAGGTAGATGGAGTGAATGTGTGAGTGAGAGTGAAGGGGATGGAGAACTCTTATTTGTACAGGAACTTTGCTCGTCTATCTTTCTGAGTGGCAAATCTCTCAATGACCCTTGTGTTGAAATCTGGAATGTCCGTGTGAGGTTTTTCTCTATAGAGAGCATAGCCAGAGCGTTGAGGCGATCTTGGGCCATCATGTTCCTAAGGAAAGTTTTTATCCTCTTTAAAGTAGAGAAGCACCTCTCTGATTCTGCTGTTGTCATTGTGACACTCGAGTAGGGACGACAGGAGACAAAAGCAAGTGAACAGAGTTTATTAAACAAGATGAGATGATGGAAGGTTGGAGAATGACGCAGAAACCACGAGGGCAGCACAGACTGGTGAGTAGATAAGTAGCATGCGTTGCTGATGATGACGACGGTGGTGAACCCAGGAGTGGTGATCGTAATCCGTGCGTGAAGGTAAAGATCCAACAGAAACCAGACAGGAAGCAAGGCAGGAACACACGAACGAGACAACAGCCACGCATCTACAAACAACGATCTGACAAACAGGAGACGAAAGACAGGGCGTTAAATAGGCAGTTGGAATGAGTAGCACCTGAAACACCTACATGAAACAATCAACATGACGTAACATGAATACAGCTGGAGACGGTGCATTCAAGAACCGTGACAGTATCCCTCCTCCTAAGGACGCCTCCTGGCGTCCCCAGAATCTCTTACCTGTCGATTGTAATCATCGATAAGGGAATGATCCAGGATGTCCCTAGCAGGTACCCAACTTCTCTCCTCCGGACCGTAACCCTCCCAGTCCACCAAGTACTGAAATCCGCGTCCCCTCCTTCTAGAGTCCAGAATGCGATTAACCAAATAGGTCGTCTCCCCATCTATGAGACGCGGCGGATTAATGGGAGAATGAAATACGGGCTTAATTTTGGAAACATGAAAGGCGGGATGAATTCTCCTGTACGTAGGAGGAGTTTAAGACGGACTGCCACCGGACTAATTATTTTGGTGACAGTAAACGGGCCAATAAATTTGGGAGCCAATTTATTAGATACGGAACGGAGAGGAATATTCTTAGTAGAAAGCCACACCTTTTGACCCACGACGTATACGGGAGGCCTAGACCGGTGGCGATCGGCTTTGGCCTTGGTGCGCGCCCCCACTTGGAGTAGAGTCTCGCAGGCTCTGGTCCAAGTGCGGTGACACCTCTGGACAAAGGCGTGAACGGAGGGGACCGCAACCTCGGATTCCATACTGGGAAAAATAGGTGGCTGGTAACCTACGCTACACTCAAAAGGAGATAGGCCCGTAGCTGATACTGGTAAGGTATTGTGGGCGTACTCCACCAAAGACAATTGTTGGCTCCAGGAGGACGGATTCTTGGAGACCAAACATCGCAACACCCTTTCCAAATCTTGGTTGGCTCTCTCGGTTTGACCATTGCAATGGGGGTGAAACCCTGAGGACAGACTTACAGTAGCCTCCAGTAATTTACAGAATTCTCGCCAAAATTTAGACACAAATTTGGGTCCCCTGTCAGAAACCACGTCTATCGGGAGGCCATGTAAATGAAAGATGTGGTCTATGACGGTCAACGCTGTCTCCTTTGCTGAGGCTAACTTGGTCAAGGGAATAAAGTGGGCGGCCTTCGAGAACCGGTCCACCACGGTTAAAACAACCGTTGCCCTGGGAGGACGGGAGGGTGGTAATAAAATCTAGTGCGATGTGGGACCAGGGTCTCGAAGGGACCGGCAGTGGTTGGAGTAACCCATCAGGGGGCCGATTGGAAGTCTTACCAGTAGCACAAACCGAGCCAGCCAAAACAAAATTGTGAATGTCGCGAGCCATAGGTGGCCACCAGAATCGTTGCTTGACTAAAAATCTAGTACGGTTAACTCCTGGATGGCAAGCTACATTAGAGCAATGTCCCGACTGGATAACGTTAGACCTTAATCCCTCCGGCACAAATAAACGGTTCAGTGGGCCCCCGGGCGGAGGCGTTACCCCTTCTAAGGCCGTTCTGACCTTCGATTCGATCTCCCATGTGAGAGTGGAGACCACTAATGTCTCAGGAAAAATACACTCAGGAGTAGACGGGCGTTCGGAATGGTCAAAAATACGTGACAAAGAATCGGGTTTAATATTTTTGGCGGTACAAAATAGTAAAGTCAAAACGTCCGAAAAAAAGTGCCCATCGAGCCTGCCTGGAGTTCAACCTTTTGGTGGTGCTAATGTACTCTAAATTCTTGTGGTCAGTCCATACTATAAAAGGAACCCCCGATCCTTCTAACCAGTGACGCCATTCCTCCAATGCCATCTTAACTGCCAACAATTCTCGGTTACCAATATCGTAATTTCATTCCGCAGGAGATAAACGATATGAAAAATACACGCAAGGGTGGACCTTGTCATCTAAGGGAGAACGTTGGGATAACATCGCTCCTACCCCCATCTCTGACGCATCGACCTCCACCCCGAACTGACGTGTAGGGTCAGGGGTAATCAGAATAGGGGCTGAAATGAAACGGCTCTTCAGTTTGGCAAACACAGCCTCAGCTGTGTCTGACCACCTGAACGCAGTCTTGGCGGAGGTCAAGGCGGTCAGAGGTGCGGCTAGTTGGCTGAAGTTGTGAATGAAAAGCCGATAGAAGTTAGCGAACCCCAGAAACCTCTGTAGGGCCTTACGGGAATCTGGGCTAGGCCATTCTACCACAGCCTTAACTTTCTCGGGATCCATGCGTATTCCCTCAGTTGACACGATATACCCCAAAAATGGAATTGACTGTGCATGAAACTTGCATTTCTCCGCCTTGACAAAAAGCCCATTCTCTAGCAACCTCTGAAGCACTCGTCGGACGGCTGCACATGTTCCTGGAGAGAGGAAGAAAAAATCAATGTGTCGTCCAGGTAGACATAAATGAACTGATCAGTCATATCTCGCAGCACGTCATTGACGAGTGCCTGGAAGAACGCTGGGGAGTTGGAAAGCCCGAAGGGCATAACCAAATATTCAAAGTGCCCTCTGGGGGTGTTAAAAGTGGTCTTCCATTCATCCCCCTCCCTGATCCGAACCAAATGATACGCATTGCGTAAGTCCAGTTTTGTGAAAATTGACGCTCCCTGCAACCTCTCGAAGGCTGAAGACATCAACGGCAAAGGATAAGTTTTCTTAACCGTGATGTTGTTCAGTCCCCGGTAATCAATGCAAGGTCGCAGTGATCCATCCTTCTTTCCGACAAAAAAGAACCCCGCCCCCCCAGGGGAAGAGGAAGGGCGTATGAATTTGGAAGCTAGAGAATTAGAAATATATTTCTCCATAGCCTCCCTCTCTGGAACAGAAAGTGAATAAAGTTTGCCTTTAGGCGGAGACTTACCTGACAGTAAATCTATGGCACAGTCGTAGGGAAGATGCGGAGGAAGAGAAGCAGCACGAGACTTACTGAACACTTCCTTCAGGTGGAGGTACTCAGCGGGCACGTTAGATAAATCCACCGTCTCCTCCTGTAACACAGACACAGACGGACAGGCAGACACTAAACAAGACTCATTACACTTTTTACAACAGGACAAAATGGAATTAGAGGACCATAAAGATAATATTAGAGGTCTATTTTGGGGTTATGAAGGAGGAGCCAAGGATGCCCGAGGACAATGGGTGCCAGGGGAGAGTCAAGGATGTGAAAGGAGATGGTCTCTGAGTGATTCCCAGAAGTGATGAGTGTAATGTCTTCAGTAATGTATGAGATGGTAGTGAGTTGCTGTCCAGTGAGGGCGTGAACCGTGATGTGGTGCGGAAGGGGTCTGAGGGGAATGTGGAGTTTGTGTGCTAATGTACTGTCCATAAAGTTACCTTCTGCCCCAGAGTCCAGTAGTGCTTGACAGTGGTGTGTCTGTGCTGACCACTGCAACCTTACCGGGAGGAGCGTAGATGATGATGCTGATGGTGATGAGGTCTTCTCGGCAGAGATCCCACCCGATAGTAGCCTCATATGTACTACCAGGCTTGGCCTTTTACCGGACAGGTATGGGCTTGATGTCCGGCTCCCCCGCAGTAAAGGCATAGGCCCCGGGACCTCCGCCTCTCCTTCTCCTCCCGGGAAAGCTGAGCTCGCCCTACCTGCATGGGCTCATGATCGTAGACGGGGCTGGCCGCGCCCCCGCCGCTGACTCGCACGTCTGCCGGTCCCCTGGATGGGGTGCTGAGTGGACCCCTCCTCTCCATCCGTGTCAAACGTGCATCGACCCGTAACGCCAGCTCAATAAGTCCATCGAGGGATGGGGGAAGATCCAGAGCGTAGATTTCCATCTGGACGTGGTCAGCCAGCCCATGCAGGAACATGTCCCACTGCGCCTCCTCGTTCCAATGGCACTCCGCCGCCAGGGTCCGGAAATCAATAGAGAAGTCAGAGACGGATCTCTGGTGCTGGCGTAACTCTGCCAGCATCCTGTCCGCCTCCCGTCCTGCGACAGCCCGATCAAAGACCCGCCTCATCTCGGCGGAGAGCGCCTGAAACGAGGCGCAGCTTGGGTCCTGGTTCTCACACACCGCTGTCCCCCATAGTTCCGCCCTCCCAGAGAGCAGCGTCAGTACGAAGGCCACCTTGGTTCTTTCGTTGGCAAATGTTCTGGGTTGAAGGGAGAAGTGCATGTCACAATGGTTTAGAAATGCTCTACAGAAGTTAGGCTCAAAATACCCGAATACGTCTCCGGGATAGGGAGGCGTGGTTCTGGCCAGGAGGCGGTCACTGGTGGTATCGGGAGAACAGGCGGTGTGGGTGGTGCAGTGGGAGCTCAAAGAAGATGGAATTGTTGGGTGAGCTCGGACACCTGCGTCACCAGTGCTTGAACCACACGACCAGTGTCGTTAAGACTCCTCTCCTGGGAGTCCATCCTCCGAACACTGGCGCTTAGAAACTCCTCCAGAACAGATGGTTGAGTTGCCTCCATGTTGGTCAGATCGTTCTGTGACACTCGAGTAGGGACGACAGGAGACAAAAGCAAGTGAACAGAGTTTATTAAACAAGATGAGATGATGGAAGATTGGAGTATGACGCAGGAACCACGATGGCAGCACAGACTGGTGAGTAGATGAGTAGCGTGCGTTGCTGATGATGACGACGGTGGTGAATCCAAGAGTGGTGATCATAATCCATGCGTGAAGGTAAAGATCCAACAGAAACCAGACAGGAAGCAAGGCAGGAACACACGAACGAGACAACAGCCACGCATCTACAAGCAACGATCTGACAAACAGGAGACGAAAGACAGGGCGTTAAATAGGCAGTTGGAATGAGTAGCACCTGCCGCTGATCAGACGATCAGCGGCAACACCCACATGAAACAATCAACATGACGTAACATGAATACAGCTGGAGACGGTGCATTCACAAACCGTGACAGTCATTGGTGTGGTGATGAGGATCTTGAGAAGACTTACAGTTTCGGTGAATGTGTCTTGAAGATTATTTTCCATTACAACCTGAAAGAGAGCCAGTGCACCACTGTAACCCTAGAAGTCCTCATTTTCATAGATCAGGGACAGTTCTGTTTTAAGTCTGGTTTTGTCCAACATGGGATAGGCATCCACTGTGGTTCCTAGTGCTGAATCCGGGAACTTCCTGCTGTGTTGTGGAAAAAAGTCTCCTTGCAACAGAGTGGCACTGATGAGATGATTGGTGAAAGAAAACCTCTCCTTGGCATGGCTCATAATGGTATCACATACCTATGCAACGATACATAATTGTAGAAAAGTAAGCACAAAACATTAAGTTTTCACATTTCTCAGTTCAACAATACAATAAAATCAGCATATTCACAGCAGTTACAATTTTGTTATGAACAAGTAAGTTTTATTAATTATAATTATAATACACAAACTAGCTGTCATTCTTTTATCCACTCAGTCTCTCTCTCTCTCTCTCTCTCTCTCTCTCTCTCTGTCTCTCACACACACACACATTCTCTCTTTCTCTCTCTCTCACACACAGACACACACACTTACACACACTCTCTCTCTCTCTCTCTAAGCTTTATTGGCTGTCTGTGTCACTCTCACACATACACACCATATACACAATAATTAATAAAAGCACAAATGTGAAAAAAATCATAATTACTGCATTCTCCAGTAGATAGATATGTCTAATAATGACAATTCAAAATACAAAAATGTGCAAACGAACACAAATACATATAGGCTAATAGAATACAGAAATAGAATTTCTGTTACTGCTTACCTTTATTGCCAGATGCTGTTGCGTTTCTTCTCCCATTGCCCTCTGTTTCTTCAGGGGTGGTCCCTGTACAGTTCCCCTATACTCCTCATCCTCAACTAGAGAAGGAACAGAGTCCCTGATCCAAAATAAGTTTCACAAGTCATTGTCCACCCTGAAATTACTGTATCAGAAACCAACTTGCTGGAGATATCAAAATTTTAATAAAACTGTGTTAAAATATATGCTATTGTTGTGTTGGGCCTAGTCAATGTTATCTAGATTCATCACAAATAAATTCACTAGACTAACATGTTGGTGAAATTGTGATATTTATGATAGGTTCTATTGTACTCAGCCATGTGGATTTATGTTTTTATTGTTTAGGCTACATAAGCATGTTTTCAGCCAATATGCACAATCATAGCCTACCTGATGGCCTGAATGCTGTGAGTGAACCTCTGGGTGATCCCTGCGATGAAGATAGAGTCTATGTTCCTCTTCTGCAGATGGTTAAACAGCATGTCTACATGTGGCATGATTTTGTGGAATAACGCCAGGATTAAACAGAAAACCTCATACAACCCCCGGCCTCTCTCTTCGATATGGCATCAAAGTCTCCTCTGTCTCGAATGGTTTGGAAGCACTTAACAAGTTCGTCTTTGTGCTCGTAAACGGTGTTAACAGCTCGACTGTGGAAGTTCCATCGCATTGTTGAAGCACCTGGAAGTCTGTGTGCCACCACTTCATCCAGCACTGCCATTCGTTTGAATGACTTGGAAAAAAATGCAGAAAACCCCCCTACATCTGAAAAAAAACTGGCCGATCTTTGGGATGTTGCCTGCTGCATAATGAGGTTCAACTGATGCACATAACAGTGAATGTAGTATGCACTCTCGTAGGCATCTTGCACTTTAAGCTGCACTCCACCAGTAGCACCCCTCATCACTGCGGCACCATCATAGGCCTGGGCAATTAATTTTCCCTCTTGTCCTGCAGGAAGGATGGTGCTCAGCCTTTCCAATAATGCAGTGGCAATCGTATCAGCGGTCGCATTTGGAAGTGCGATAAACTCAAAAAAGCGTTCTTGAATGTTGTTGTGGCCATCTATGTACCGTAGTACAAGCACAAGCTGACAATGAGTGCAGATGTCGGTTGTCTCGTCTGCCTGAATGGCAATATAATCCGACTGTTTCACCTCTTCCAGAATGCGGTCTCTGAGAACTGACAACATGCAGTCTAACAGTTCATTCTGTTCATGGCGTTCTCCAGGTGCACCTCCAACTCGCGGTCGATTGAGGCCATGAGATCAATTAGACCCAGGAAGATGCTAGGGTTTTCTGATGCGTCACTCTCATCGTGACCACACAAAGCAAGTTCAAAGGCACCACAAAATTTCACGGCATCAATAATCTTTGACAAAATATGCCGATTCCTGTCCACCTCCTCGTTGTGCCTTCTTATCGCAACCCGGTGTCCCTCATCTAACTGTGTGGCTATGCTAATTCGGCCTAGCATGGCTAGCTTCACAGAGTTGTCCATATGCACTCTTGCCCGTTCGTGTTTCTTAATGCGTTCTGACATATGTTTCAGGTCTGTTACCCCTGTCTGTGTCCACAAGCACTTGATTTAAACAGTAAGCAAGGGAAGCAAAAGATTGCATTGGCGTAACCACAGCTAGTAAGCCAAAGCTTTCGATTGAACCAACCTCGGGAAAATGATCTCTTGTAGGTTTTCTCCTTTTCTCGCGGCAGTCGGGTTATATTCACTTGTGGCTTGTCTGGTCCGAGTTCTTTCACAATTAGTTTTTCCGCTAATGTTCTTCTTTCAAAGGGATACCGGTGTAGAGATTTAACTGAATTTGGGGCTAGCTCAGCTCCCACGACTACATTAATGCTACTCGACGTCATCGCCGCCTCCATACTGCACTCGTACTCCTCTGAGGTAAATATCCCGTGGTGCAGCAGGTGCACTGCTCTAATCACGGGCGATATTTTCAGAGCCCCCAAACCATAAAATTCGATGACGATGATTGGCAAAATATACACTTTTTTGCGTAGCAACAGGGGAACCATTGGCTTAAATTCCAGCACTGTAGGGCTGAGCGAACTGGAGCCCAGGGAAGACTAGTACACCAACATATATATATAAATGTTTCTAATCTGTATATTGTAGATTATGTATAGGCCTTTTTCAGGGGTTTTCAGGGAAGTTTGACAATAATTAAGACTCTAAAGACTCTAAAGTTTAATAGGAATAATTTTTCTTTTATTTATTTAACCTTTATTTAACCAGATGATCTCATTGAGATTTAAAACCTCTTTTTCAAGAGAGACCAAAATGGCAGCATTTTAACAGCACATAATTACAAATATGATCACCAAACATATACACAACAACAAGAGACATTTAAACAATATCCTCAGATACATAAACAAACAACATCAACATCAGACTACTTAAAAGTACAATTTATACTAACCATAGGTTTAAAACAATTTGATTATTTTGAAAACAGTGACAACAAAGGATGGCATCTATTTCCAAGACTTTCATGCGTTGCTTAAAGGGGGGGTGAAATGCTATTTCATGCATACTGAGTTCTTTACACTGTTAAAGAGTTGGATTCCCATGCTAAACATGGACAAAGTTTCAAAAATTAAGTTGTACGTTTGAAGGATTATTTGTGTTCCAAAAATGCTCCTTCCGGTTTGTCACAAGTTTCTGAAAGTTTTTTTCGAGTATGGCTCTGTGTGACGTTAGATGGAGTGGAATATCCTTATATGGGTCCTAAGGGCACTTCTGCCGGAAGAGCGCGCGCTCCCGTATAGCAGAGCACTGAGAGCACAACAGACTTCACTGATCAGAGCGAGAGACATTCACTGATCAGAGCGAGAGCGTCACGAAATGTCACAAAAGAAGTGTGTTTTTGGTTGCCAGGGCAAGACCACCCTGCACAGATTAACAAAAGAGAAACAGCATTAAGGGACCATTGGATGGAGTTTATTTTTACAGAGCATAAACGGAGTTGTGCAAGTGTTTGTGTTTGTTCCCTGCATTTCGAAGATGCTTGTTTTACAAACAAGGCCCAGTTTGACGCCGGATTTGCACATCGTTTATTTCTTAAGGATAATGCAGTCCCAACGAAAAAGGGTCACGATCGTGTGTTGGAACTGCAGGCGGTGAGTAAAACTGCTTCAAATATCTCTGTGTTGTTAACTTAGCTATTGGCACGTAAGCCAGTGTTGTTGTCATGGTCTTGTCATGATCCTGTCTCTATCTCTCTCTTCTTCTCCCTCTGTCTCCCCCTGCTGGTTTTTCCCCTCCTGTCTCCCTCGCTCTTCGCTTATGTGTCACAGCTGTCTTCACTTCTCATTAAGATAATTCCCCCTCCACCTGGTTCTCATCTTGCCTTGTTATTTGGGCTACTTCTACCCTCTCGTTCCCGTGTCTCATTGTCAGATTGTTACTTCCGAATGAAGCCGTTGCCTTTGGCGTCCGTGTTAGCAGTTTGTCTTGGTCCTGTCCTGTCCTGTCTAGTCGGGGTGAAGTTAGTTGTCTACTATCGCTACCTGTACCTCTCTGTGCTCACCCTTTATACCCCACAGAACCTTACCTGCTGTTCTACGCCGCTACCGCCCCGCACTGCGAGCACCGATCCCCGGCTCTCCCCTGAGCCCAATCAAAGCCTCCACCTCGCCAGCCTTCTGGTAGTTCCAGCCACGGAGGTTTCCTGTGTTAGTTTAACCCAGCCTTCGGGTCTTCCTTAGTTTTCATCTTTGTACTCCTTTGTTGGATTTTCCTGTGGCTTTCCTTTGTTGGATTAAAGACTGTCATTTTGCCCTCGCATTTGAGTCCCCTCTCTTCAATACCCATCACAGAACAATCTGACCACGATGGACTCAGCGAGTGGCAGTCCGTTCCAGACCGCCGTTGAGCACCAGGGCGTCCTCCTCGGGAGGCATGAGGAAGACATCTCCGCTACCCGACACGCCGTCGGTTCTTTGGCTGCCCAAATGTCCGAGCTGTCCAGCCAGGTCCACAACCTGCGTCTCCAGCCTTCCGCCTCTTATTCTCCTCCGGGTCAGACGGAGCCTCGGATAAACAATCCTCCGGTCTATTCGGGTGAGCCAACTCAGTGCCGCGCTTTCCTTACCCAGTGTGAGGTGGTATTCTCGCTCCAGCCCGTTACATATGCTAAGGAGAGGGCCAAGGTGGCTTTCGTTCTTTCACTCCTCCACGGGCGGGCTCGCGAATGGGGAACGGCCAACTGGGAGACGGAGGCAGAGTGTACCTCAACCTTTGAGCGCTTCAAGGAGGAGATGATCCGGGTCTTCGACCGTTCCGCCTACGGAGAGGAGGCGTCCCGTCGACTTTCCACACTCCGGCAGGGAAGACGATCCGTGCCGGATTTCTCCGTTGAGTTCCGGACCCTCGCTACCACCTGTGGGTGGAACCAGCCCGCACTGACTGCTCGCTTCCTGGAGGGCTTGTCTCCAGAGGTGCGGGACGAGGTCCTCGTCCGTGAAATCCCCGCCCGGCTCGACGACCTTATCGACCTGGCCATCCGGGTGGAGAGACGGTTTGATCAGCGCCGTCGTGCTCATCGCCTAGAGGAGAGTCTCTTCTCGCCGCCTCGAGTCAGCCCCTCCCACTCAGAACCGGAACCCATGCAGCTGGGTGGTCTGCGTATTTCGCCTAAGGAGCGTCAGAGGAGGATCTCTAACCGCCTCTGCATGTACTGTGCTAGTGCCTCTCACTTTGTGTTTTCGTGTCCGGTAAAAGCCAACGCTCGCCAGTAGGAGGAGGGTTACTGGCGAGCGCTACCACTAAGTCCATCCCTTCCACTTCCTGCACGATACTTCCAGCGCATCTCCAGTGGGCGGGGTCGTCAGCCTCCTGTGCGGCCTTGATCGACTCTGGGGCCGAGGGAAACTTTTTGGATGAGAAGTGGGCGCTCCAACAAGGTATTCCGCTCACACCGCTAAGAGACTCCACCTCTTTATTTGCCCTTGATGGCAGCGCCCTACCTAGGGTACAGAAACAGACTATCCCTTTAACTCTAACCATTTCTGGCAACCATAAAGAGACAGTTTCCTTTTTAATTTTTCAATCTCCTTTTACCCCTTTAGTACTGGGGCACCCTTGGTTAGAACTTCACAATCCACACATTGACTGGGCTAGGGGGTCTGTTTTGTCTTGGAAGTTGTCGTGTCATGTTAAGTGTTTAGCCTCGGCTGTTCCCCCCGTGTCTTCTGTTTCTGTGTTGCAGGAGGAGACGGGAGATCTGACTGGGGTTCCGGAGGAGTATCACGATTTGCGAGGGGTGTTCAGCCGTTCTCGAGCCATGTCTCTTCCGCCCCACCGTCCGTATGACTGCGCTATTGATCTCCGCCCGGGGACCACGCCCCCTCGGGGTAGGCTCTATTCTCTTTCTGCTCCCGAACGGGAGGCTTTAGAGAATTATTTATCTGAGTCTCTCAGCGCCGGCACAATCGTTCCGTCCTCGTCGCCTGCCGGCGCCGGATTCTTTTTTGTTAAGAAGAAAGACGGTTCTTTACGCCCATGCATTGATTATCGGGGGCTGAACGACATCACGATTAAGAACCGTTACCCCTTGCCACTGATGTCCTCAGCCTTCGATATCCTGCAGGGGGCAAAAGTCTTTACCAAGCTCGACCTACGTAACGCCTACCATCTCGTACGCATTCGGGAGGGGGACGAGTGGAAGACCGCCTTTAACACGCCCCTCGGCCACTTCGAGTATAGGGTCCTCCCCTTCGGATTGGTTAACGCCCCCGCTGTCTTTCAGGCTCTGATCAATGACGTCCTTCGGGATATGCTCAATTTATTCGTTTTTGTCTATCTCGATGACATTTTGATTTTTTCGCCCTCTCTCCAGGTTCATGTGCAGCACGTTCGCCGCGTTCTCCAACGTTTGCTTGAGAATCGACTCTTTGTTAAGGCCGAGAAGTGCTCCTTTCATGCTTCGTCTATAACGTTTTTAGGCTCCGTTATCTCGGCAGAGGGGATCAAGATGGACCCTACCAAGGTCCAGGCCGTGCTCGATTGGCCCGTCCCTGAGTCTCGTGTCTCGCTACAGCGCTTTCTCGGTTTTGCTAATTTTTATCGCCGCTTTATACGCAACTTCAGTCAGGTGGCCGCGCCACTCACTGCCCTCACTTCGGTTAAGTCTCGTTTCAGTTGGTCCGGTTCTGCGCAGGAGGCGTTTGACCGGCTAAAGACCCTTTTTACGTCCGCACCCATCCTCCGCACCCCAGATAGCTCTAGACAGTTTATCGTTGAGGTCGATGCCTCCGAGGTGGGGGTGGGAGCCGTTCTTTCCCAACGGTCAGCGTCGGATAATAAGATACACCCTTGCGCGTACTTCTCCCACCGCCTTTCCCCCGCTGAACGTAATTATGATGTCGGGAATCGAGAGCTCCTCGCCATCCGCCTGGCGTTGGGTGAGTGGCGGCAGTGGTTAGAGGGATCCTCTGTCCCTTTTATTGTTTTAACGGATCATCGCAATTTAGAATACATTCGCTCCGCCAAGAGATTGAACTCGCGTCAGGCTCGCTGGGCCCTTTTCTTTACGCGTTTTGATTTTGTCATTTCATACCGTCCGGGCTCTAAGAACGGTAAACCAGATGCGTTGTCTCGACTCTTCGATCCCTCGGTCGGCCGCACCCCCCGAGAGGAAATTATCCCTTCCGGTCGGGTGGTGGGGGCTACGGTCTGGGGAATCGAGAGACAGGTTAAACGCGCTCTCTCTCACGTCGCTACTCCCCGTAACTGCCCTAGGGGCAGCCTTTTTGTCCCCATTCCCACACGATTAGCGGTTCTTCAATGGGCCCATTCTTCTAGACTAGCGGTTCATCCCGGTGCTCGAGGCACTGTCGCATTTATCCGCCAGCGTTTCTGGTGGCCCTCTTTAGAACGTGATGCGCGCCGCTTTATCGCTGCCTGCTCTGTCTGTGCCCAAACCAAAGCAGGCAACTCTCCGCCTGCTGGTCTTCTCCGACCGCTACCTGTTCCCTCTCGCCCGTGGTCCCATATAGCTCTCGACTTTATCACCGGTCTTCCGCCCTCAGCCGGCAAGACTGTCATCCTGACGGTAGTCGATCGCTTCTCAAAATCGGCGCACTTCATTCCTCTTATCAAACTTCCCTCTGCGAAGGAAACGGCCCAGATTATGATTGATAATGTGTTTAAGTATCACGGGTTGCCCACCGATGTCGTGTCCGATAGGGGTCCGCAATTCGCCTCGCAGTTCTGGAAAGAATTTTGCCGTCTCATAGGGGCCACTGCTAGCCTTTCCTCGGGTTTTCACCCACAGACTAACGGCCAGGCCGAGCGAGCCAATCAGATTGTTGCCCGCATGCTCCGCAGTCTAGCCTTTCGCAATCCCTCATCTTGGGTCGAACAGCTTTCCTGGGCTGAGTATGCTCATAATTCCCTCCCCTCCTCAGCCTCTGGTATCTCTCCCTTTCAATGTTGCCTCGGCTATCAACCGCCCTTATTTTCGTCCCAAGAGACCGATTCTCACTGCCCGTCCGTTCAGACCTTTATCAGTCGCTGTAAACGAACCTGGAAGAGGGTGAGATCCGCACTTTGTCGTTCTAAGAGACGCATGTGCGTGGCTGCCAATAAATCGCGTGTCAAGAGTCCTCGCTATGCCGCGGGTCAGAGGGTTTGGCTTTCTACATCTAATTTACCCCTCCAGTCTGACTCCCGTAAACTGGCTCCCCGCTTCATCGGGCCGTTCCGCATTATCAAGATCGTTAACCCTGTCGCCGTCAAACTCCGGTTGCCGCATAATCTTCGTCGTGTTCACCCGGTGTTTCACGTCTCCTGCATTAAACCGACCTCTCGCTCCCCCCCTCCCACGTCCTTCTCTGCCGTTCGTATCGAAGACTCCCCGGTCTACACCGTCCGCAGGATCATAGATAGGCGGCGTCGGGGTCGTGGTTACCAATACTTAGTCGATTGGCAGGGGTATGGTCCTGAGGAGAGGAGTTGGGTCTCCCCTAAGGATATCCTGGACCCCTCGCTCATTGATGATTTCCTCCGGTCTCGCCAGCATTTCCCCGCTGGAGCGCCTGGAGGCGCTCTTTGAGGAGAGGGTACTGTCATGGTCTTGTCATGATCCTGTCTCTATCTCTCTCTTCTTCTCCCTCTGTCTCCCCCTGCTGGTTTTTCCCCTCCTGTCTCCCTCGCTCTTCGCTTATGTGTCACAGCTGTCTTCACTTCTCATTAAGATAATTCCCCCTCCACCTGGTTCTCATCTTGCCTTGTTATTTGGGCTACTTCTACCCTCTCGTTCCCGTGTCTCATTGTCAGATTGTTACTTCCGAATGAAGCCGTTGCCTTTGGCGTCCGTGTTAGCAGTTTGTCTTGGTCCTGTCCTGTCCTGTCTAGTCGGGGTGAAGTTAGTTGTCTACTATCGCTACCTGTACCTCTCTGTGCTCACCCTTTATACCCCACAGAACCTTACCTGCTGTTCTACGCCGCTACCGCCCCGCACTGCGAGCACCGATCCCCGGCTCTCCCCTGAGCCCAATCAAAGCCTCCACCTCGCCAGCCTTCTGGTAGTTCCAGCCACGGAGGTTTCCTGTGTTAGTTTAACCCAGCCTTCGGGTCTTCCTTAGTTTTCATCTTTGTACTCCTTTGTTGGATTTTCCTGTGGCTTTCCTTTGTTGGATTAAAGACTGTCATTTTGCCCTCGCATTTGAGTCCCCTCTCTTCAATACCCATCACAGTTGTAGTCGAGTCACCAACTGTCGAGTCCGAGTCGAGTCTCGAGTCTCGTATTGGAATTTTTTTTAGTTTTTTTGAGGAAACAATAGCAACCAAGTTGGTAGGCATTGAATTCCATTATATGAAGAAAACATCCTGAAATGTTTTCCTTAAAAAACATAATTTAAGAAAAAACGCCATGGATATCCTGGATGACATTGGGAGGAGTAAATGATTAGGAAATTTTCATTTTATGTGTGAACTAATCCTTTAACACTGTATTACAGAAATACACTCGGCGAAAAAAAGAAACGTGCATATTACAATGAGTGTGAGTGTGTGTGTGTGTGTGTGAGTGTGTGTGTGAGAGAGAGAGAGAGAGAGAGAGAGAGCGTTTGTGTGTGAGTGACCGAGTGATTTAGCGTGAGTGCGTTTATATGTTTTCAAGTGAATGTGTGTGTGTGACGGCACGCTCATGGTCAGAAAGCAACGTATAAGGGCCGTTAAAATATTGCATCTTTTGCACACTCAAGTTCGTTATTTCCAATGTACTGTAGGCGCGCGGTATGCTCGCTCATAATGGAAGCGTGTGCGCGCTCATAACGGCAGCATCCAGGCGCGTCCGCACCACATTGAGTTAAAAACATCTCAACTTTTCAGAATGTATTATTGAGTGATATTGAGTGAAAACTAGCATTTCACCCTCCCTTTAAATAATTCACCAATATAAATCGGAGTTCGCAATTGCAATTCAGACTGTAATGTGTTCCAAGTGGACAGGGCTGCATAACTAAAAGCCTTCTTACCAAGCTCTGTATGAACTGTAGGTACAGATAACAAGTATATATTACCAGAGCGTTAATTATAAGAACTAACATAACGTGACATATAGGAGCAAAGATAAGATGGAAGCATATCCAGCATAGACTTATAAATAAAAATAAGCCAATGTATATGCCTCCTCACTGACAATGAGGGCCAGTTTGTCATTTTGTACAAAGTACAATGATGTACTGATGCCTTACATCCAGTCACAAATCTTAATGCATTATGGTAGAGAGTATCCAACAAAGACAAACATTTATCAGGCACATTTCTATAGAGCAAATCACCATAATCGAGTGCAGGGAGGAAAGTGGCAGCAACTAATCTTCTTCTAGTTTTCCAAGAAAAACTTGTTTCTAAAATAAAATCCTATTTTTAATTTTAGCTTTTGTACCAGTTTATCATTGTGCAACTTAAAAGAAAGCTGATCATCAATTAATATACCCAGATATTTATACAATTTGACTTGTTCGATCTGCTCACCATTTATAGTAAAAATACTTTGTAAACTGTCCAAAGACTTCTTAGATTATGAGTAAAGCATAATCTTAGTTTTCTCAACATTCAAAACTAGTTTAAGCTGATGCAGTTGTAACTGGACAAGGTTAAAAGCAGATTTTAAATAAGAAAAAGCTTGGTGTAAAGTCACAGCCTCAGGATAAATAATGGTATCGTCAGCATAAAAATGGAAATGAGCATGAGAAATGCCGTCACCCAAGTTATTAATATAAATAGTAAATAAAATTGGACCCATTGTCACGTAACACAGAGACAGGATGTAATCGCAAGGCGTGTTTATTAACAAAGCTCAAAAAGTCAGGAAGTCACAGAATATACAGGGCAACACCGGGGCGGACACAAGGCAGATGGCACGGTGACACAGGGACCTCGGTGGGCAACGATGATGGTGCTGCTTCGGTAATGATCCCTCAAATCCCGGTGAGTGTGCAATCCTCGTGAAGGTGAAGTAAACAATCCAGAGAAGCGTGAAGATCCAAGACGATGACGACAACAGGAAGACTCAGGCAGGAGTCCAGAATACGTTTAACCAAATATGTGGGTTCCCCATCTACGAGACGCGGCGGGGGAGGAACCGGGACAGGTGGATTAATAGGTCCCCAAAACACGGGCTTGATTTTAGAGACATGGAAGGCGGGGTGAATTCTCCTGTACGTGGGAGGAAGTTTGAGGCGGACTGCCACTGGACTAATGATCTTGGTGACAGGAAACGGGCCAATAAATTTGGGAGCAAGCTTATTAGATACGGAACGTAGAGGAATGTTCTTAGTAGAAAGCCACACTTTTTGACCAACGACGTATACGGGAGGCTTAGACCGGTGGCGATCGGCCTTGGCCTTTGCACGTGCCCCCACTTGGAGAAGAGTCTCACGGGCTCTAGTCCAAGTGTGGCCACAACTCTGGACGAAAGCGTGAGCGGAGGGGACCGCGACTCCAGATTCCGTACTGGGAAAAACTGGTGGCTGGTTACCTAAACTACACTCAAACGTAGTATGGCCCGTAGCTGACACTGGTAACGAGTTGTGTGCGTACTCCACCATAGAGAGTGTGGTGTATTTCGCCGGTTCTCAGAAGAATCACACTCAGTCAGGGGTTTCTCACCGAAGAAAAGACTTTATTTTAAACAAAACAAAGTCGAGAGGACGTTGCAAGGAACTCTCCCGTGCGTTATTTGGTTTTTCCTTATATACATCATACATGGGGCGGTCCCACATAGACATGTCTCCTTTTAGACCATCATAAATCACAAGGGGAGGGGAGGCCTTTAAGGTATGTCTGACAATATGCTTATCTCTGTGCATTCCAGGGCATAGGCAACTTGTCTATTAGATTTTAGGCCTGTAAGAGTTTAATAGAATAATAACTTTAAAACAAAAATGGCTAGATTCACATTGATTATATACTTGATTAATTGAAACTTTACTAATAAAAATCTTCCACATATTCTCCCCTTTGAGACTTAATAAGTCTCACATTTGATTATTCTTATCCAGAGTGCTACTCCATAATCCAGTCATATTAGTTACACTACCTAGTGACTAAATAAGTCACATTGTATTATCACCAGTGACTAGATTATGGAATTCCACTCTGAGGGATTACTGGACCAAACATCTCTCTCCTTATTTGACGAGGAGGGAGTAAAAGATCCAGTCTCCCAAATTCCTTCTTTAATAGTACACAATGTTAAAAGCGTGAGCGTGTAATTGGTTCAGCACTTGCCTGTGGGTATCACAGTTATGTATAAAAGACTTAAAATACATACATTACATCAATAATTGAATATCACAAGATTATAAAAGTTGATCTTCGGCTCAGATACTTTATGTATCGTAGAGAGCCTCCCTGGGCCAAAGTTCAACTGGCACTTATATCCAGGGTATGGTTAACCCTTAGACATCTTCATCATCCTCAGAGTTGATAGAACTATCGTCCAAAGTTTGCTCATTCAAGTTCAGTTTGTTTAGCCATCCTTCATAATATTCCTCCAGACTCTTTTCAATGATCCTTTGTTGATTAATTGGGACTTTTATCACTCCCATTTGCTTAACAGTAGCATTGATGATTAATGATCTTAATAAAGGTAATACACAGCAAAATAATAATCCTCCTATTAATATGGCAACTCCTAAAAACATTCCTAGTTTAACAAACCATGCTCCCCATGCTCCAAATTTCACATCAATCCAATCCCAAATGTGTTGGTCTCTTCCAGCATTTATTGTAATTTCATTTCTTAATTTTTTAATTTTTGTCATAACTTCAGTGAAAGCTCCTCCAGGGGCGGTGTTATTTGGGATAAATGTACAACATTGATCTCCAAACATAACACAAACTCCTCCCTTGTCTGCCAAGAGCCAATTAAGAGCCTGTCTATTTTGCCATGTCATTCTGCTTGTTGCATGCACTTGGTCGCCTAGTAAAGTTAAAGCCTCATCAGTATAATTAATGAATCTTTGTTGATTATAATAGATATAATTAATCCACTCTGTATTTTTGTTTGGTGTGATCCAAACCAGGATTGACTCAAAACCTCCTTTTATTTCACTTCTTGCCTTGAATTTATTAGGAATTCCTCTTGGCTGTCCAATTGAGTCTAAATATACATCGGGGTCTGGCTCGTATCCTCTTTTAGTTCTATTGTTTTCCTTGTTTGTGCTCTGTTCTGTTCCCCATTGTGCCATGCTAACTTCTTGAAGTAACCGTACTCTTACACATATACCTTTCCATCCAACTGGTAAAGACGGCAATAATATTTCACCTCCACAGATCCAAAAGAAATCTGCTATTATTAATGATTGATCTTCATAAATTTCTATTGGAGGTAAGGCTATAGTTTGATTTTCACATTTTTCAGGTGCTATCTTACTTCCTTTAGTTGTTCCGAATGCTAAAAGATCTGGAGCTCTAGAAGGAACTCCTGATTTCCAAGAATTTTTCTTATCTATATACCAAATAATAGCACATCTTCCTTTAAATTTACCCACATCTTGGGTTCCTTTTGGTTTATGGAAACACTCATATTCTTGTTTATAATCTATGCTATACCATTTTGGAATCTCTACTTTTTGTTTTTCAATTTTTATATTTTGACCGATATCTGAATACTGACACCAGGATCCCCAGAGTGGTCTAAAGAAATAATCTGTTAATTTAGGATTTCCTAAAAATCCAAGGCATTCGGCAATACAATATGGCCTGGTAAAATCTGTTAAATGACAAAAGTTTCTTCCAAATTGGGCACATTTTCGGTAGTCATATGGATTTGGTATGGCTATTACTTTGTTTAACGGAGATTTGGAGCACAGCAAGCAATTTTCTTTTCCTGTTTCTTTAGCTGTAAAGGCTGCCCATTTATACCATTCATTATTTTGGGCTGTATCCCATAATGCATCAATTTGACTAACGTCTTCATCACCTTGAACATCATAATCAATGTCTCTACGATTTTTGATTATCGTTGGTTCTGTTGGGTTGATCACATTATCACTTTTGTTCAAAGGTTGTAAAGTCAATTGAAGGGAAGTCAGGTTGCTTTCTATCGGTTGAGTTTGAGTCTGCATTATGAGATTCATTAGGCATAGAATGGTCTTCAGACATGTTGTCAGACTTATTCTCTGTCCTCTCCAGTTTGTCTGACAGGAGGAAAGAGCTCTCGTCAGTTTGCACTTCATCATGTGTCTCTGATTCTTCCTCATTGCTCTCTCCTGTATTGTCTGGTTGTCTGCTTTCCTTTCTTTCTGCCTTTCCTGTGGGAACTCTAGTACAGTGGTTTAGATGATACCAGGTTGTGCTTCCCTCCACTTGGACTGCTGTTGGAGTAGCTCTCACCACTGTGTAGGGTCCTTCTCTCCTGGGCTCATTCCATTTTCTCCGGAATACCCTCAGATAAACTTGGTCCCCTGGAACAACTGGACAGACCGTCTCCGATTCCTCACTGGGCTCTTTTCTTTTTTCCTGTAAATAGATAGCTTTATGTATGGCAGTTAGTTTCTTCATATAAGAGCGAAGTTCCATTTGTAATTGTTCTAGAGGAGGTCCTTTATAGGGACCTCTACAATATGGCACAGGCATGGGTCGACCCGTAAGCATTTCATGCGGTGTTAAGTGTGTGCTCCTGTTAGTTTGCATGCGATAGCTCATTAGTGCGAGCGGTAATGCATCAATCCAATTAAGTTTAGTACTTTCACATATTTTGTTTATTTTAGCCTTGATAACTCCATTAACCCTCTCCACTATCCCTTGTGACTGAGGTCTATAAACGCATCCTAGTCTCGGTTTTATTCTTAATTGTTGCAACACTTGTTTCACAGTTTTTTGTATGAATGCCGACCCATTATCTGAACTTATTTCTGATGGAATTCCAAATCTAGGAATTACCTCTCTTGTTAGGAATTTAATTACAGTTCCTGCTCCTAGATCCGCGGATGGTACTGCTTCCACCCATCTGCTAAACCTGTCTATGATAACAAGCATGTATCTTTTGCCTTGTACACGCTTTATCATATCCACATAATCACATACAAGATGTTTAAAGGGGCCTTCAGGTGTTGGAATATGGCCTATTGGTGTCACCATGCCTTTTCTTACATTGTATTTAGCACATACTTCACATGTGGACAAAAATTCATCCACCATTGCATATAAATAAGGAGACCAATATCCTTGCTGTTTAATTTTTCTTACTACTTCTCCCCTTGCACAATGGTCAAAACCATGTGCATCTGTAATAAGAATATTCAACAGTGAAGTAGGTGCAACAATGTGTCCTTCATGTGTACGCCAAATTTCCTGTGAGTCTTTTTTAGCTCCCCTTTGTTGCCACATTGATTGTTCATAGGGGCCTGCTTGTTGTTGTATTCGAATAATGTCATCCAATTGAGGATGAGGCTCGATAAGTACAACAGGTGCTAATACTGCTACTTGACACCCTGAAGCTTTTTTAGCTTCTAGATCTGCTGCATTATTTCCTTTGATGACATAGTCATTTCCCTTCTTGTGTGCTTGACATTTGATTATTGCTAGTCGTTTTGGTAGCATCATAGCAGAAATCAATTGCCCTATTTGTTCACTATGTTGAATGGGAGTCCCATCACTCTTTTTGAAACCTCTTTGTTTCCACACTGCTCCGAATAGATGACATACACCATGAGCATATGCTGAATCTGTAAAAATGTTAGCAGTTTGTCCTTTTGCTAACTGACATGCAGTTGTGAGAGCTTTTAATTCTGCTAATTGAGCAGAGCAGGGCTGTACACAATGTTGTGATATCACAGATTCAAATTCTTTTTTGTTTTTCTTCACTTCTTCACTCATATCCTGTATGATTTCCTTCGTGATCCCTAAAGCTAGAACCATCTACAAAGTAAGTTACTTCTGCTTCAGTAATAGGTGTTGATTCTAGATCTGGTCGTAATCTAGTAAATGCCAAGGACTCATTCACACACTCATGAGGTTCTCCTTCAAAAGCCAAAGGAATTAATTCAGCTGGATTAACTGTATGGCATCTTTTAATAGTAATATCTGGATATGTGAGTAATGAGGAATAGGCTAGAATTCGAGCTTGTGTCAGAACAAATTTCCCTTGTTCTATTAATTCCACAACTTTGTGATGGGTATATATTGTTACTGGATACCCCATAGTTATTGTGGATGCTTTTTCATAAGCATAATACACTGCAGCTAAACCCTGTTGGTAACATGGTGGGTATCCCTGGGCTACATTGTCTAATTTTGTGCTATAGTATGCTATAGGCTGTTTTTTCCTCCCACTACAGGTCTCTTGCATTAATACAGCTGATGCATAACCATCAACTCTATTTGCCACGTATAGATGAAACATTTTATCATATTCTGCCATTCCCAGGGCAGGGGCCTGTTGTAATTCTTTTTTTATTGCTTCAAATGCTAGTAAGGCATCTGTGTTCCATTTTAATGGATTTCTTAAATGTTGTAATCCTGCTTGTTGCATCATTTCTCTCAAAGGCCCTGTCTTTACTGCATAGTCTTCTATCCAATCGGCACTAAAGCCTGTCATTCCTAGAAACGTCATCATTTGTCCTACTGTCTGAGGTAACGGTGTTTTACTTATACCTTCTAACTGAGCTGGTGCTATAGCTCGGGTACCAAATGCAATTAATCTTCCCAAGTATTCCACTTGAGGCTGGCAATACTGCAATTTGTTTTTAGACACCTTGTGTCCTCCTTCTGCTAATTTTGTCAACACCTTAATTGAGTCTTTGTGACATTGTTCTAGTGAGGTAGAACAGATAATCAAATCATCCATGTATTGTAATAGTGTACCGTCTATTACAAGGTCTTCTAAATCATCCTTCAAAATCTTGTTGAATATATGTGGTGTATGTTTATATCCCTGAGGAAGCCTGGTATATGTATATTGCTTATTTGCAAGTGTAAATGCAAATAAATATTTACTCTCTTCTGCAAGCGGTACACTAAAGTAGGCAGAGCAAAGATCGATTACAGTAAAGTATTTGGCATCAGGAGGGACATTTGTCAGTAAAGTGTGCGGGTTTGGTACCTCAGCTGGCATATCTTCCGTTATTTCATTTATTGTTCGTAAATCATGAACAATTCGCCATCTATTTTTGTCTGATTTGATTACAGGCATAATTGGAGTGTTACAGTAACTAGTAGTTTCTATCAATACCCCTGCCTTCACTAAGCCTTCAATTGTCTCCTTTATTCCTGCTTCCGCATCTGCCCGTAAGGGATATTGTGCTTTTCTAGGCAGACGTGCATTTGGCTTTAGTTGAACTCTTACTGGATTTGCTGATTTTATTAATCCAATATCTGTGTCATGTTGAGACCATAGCTCAGTTGGTACCTGACACTCCATTTCCTTAAATAATTCAGTCTCATTTGTGTTTATTAAATCAGATGCTGTAGTCATCTGTGTCATTTTATTTTGGCTGATAACTACTTCCTGTGGAATTCCCAGCAAACTGGTTGCACACAGAATTTTGATGTAATTTTTGTCAGCTGAATGAAAAATCAATGGGTTTTCTGTTGATTCCCATTTGCTTTGTTCTGCCCTTTTCATCATTGGTCCTAAATCTTTTGCTTTCCAATTTCTTCCTACATATACTGCAATATGCGGGACAGAGTTATTTACATTGAACCATTTTTTGACAAACTCACTTTCTGGTATGTTTAAAGCTGCTCCCTCCTTACCTATGATGATGTACTGGGAGACTATTTCAATCTGCTGTCCTTTTGTTTCTTTTTGCCATTTCTGTTCTATATCTTCATCCCTTTCTTGATCATACATCATTGTGCAATGAAATTCAGACTTTGATAGCTGTGCTTCAGGTATCTGTGCTTCAATAAACTTTCCCCATTTATTGACAGTCTGTCTCACATCTTGTTCTATCTGTCCTATCCAAAAAACATTTGCTTTTGGCTCTGCAACCATCATTTGTTTTTCTGTTCCTATTGAATCAATATATATACCTTCTGGAGAACACCAAAATTTGTAGTCCTAATTTACATAATGCATCTCTTCCTAACAAATTAATAGGAGTTTGATTTGATACCAGAATGGGCATTGTTATACTTTGATCTTTTGTTTGTAGACACACTGGAGCTGTTATGGGAATCAATTGCATTTTTCCCGAGAATCCTATTGTCTTTGCAAATTTTCCAGACAAGGGGAGATGTGAAGCATATTTCAAATTATGCATGTTAAATTTGCCCCCGTATCTACCATAAATGGAAATGGTTCTCCCTCTATTTTTAATCTGCATAATAGGCTCTTGATCAGCTTTTGTGATAAAATTGGGAAGCTGACTCTCCCCTTTAGGATTCTCTGGGCACCCCTAATAGCCTGGATTGGGACCTCCCCAAGGGTTTACTGGGCCCTGCAACTGGGCCCTGAGTAGGCTGTTGCCAGCTCATCTCCCTTCTACCCTGAGGTTGCTGTGGCCATTGTTGAGTTGGACAGTCAGCTTTGATGTGTTCCGGGCTGTCCACAGCCCCAGCACAAGGGGGGAGGGCCTGTCTCTGCCTCTGCCTCTGCCTCTGCCTCTTTGCTGTATGGGGTTTTTTCTCCATCCCATTTGTCCTGGCTGTTGAGTATAAACATTTATTATGGGCACAGAGTTTCAAGTGTTCATTTGGAGGACTGCTGTAAGTAGCTTGACCTGAGTAGTAGGTTGTGGAGCAATTACTGGAGGCATTAGAGTCATTTGTTCGGCTGTTGCATTGTCACTGAAGCTTGAATATTTTTCTTATTTTTCTTTGTGAGTTCTTCAAGCTGTAATTGAGTTAGTTTTACGTTGTAACTCTTTCTCTTGACTTTTAAGTTTTAGTTCATTTTTTCTTTGCTGTTCCACTGCATGAGACACATGGTCACAAAAACTCTTTGTGTGTTTTAGACGTTAAAACCGACCACATCCTCCAGCTTGCTTTTTACCGCTGGCGGCATAGCATCAATCACAGCTTGTCTAAACAATGTTGACATTAATGGGTCTCTTTCGGGATCCCCCTCAGTTTCTTGTTTCCACCTTTTCAGCTCTTTTTGGACATAAGTGGTTGGATTTTCTAAATCTCCAATTCCTTCTCCCTTCAGTGATTTAGGATTCAGTCTGATCGGATACTCCGCACGCAATGCCTGCCATACTGCTGGGCGGAATGCATCAAAAACAATCCCATCCATATTGTGAGAGTTCACTGCTCTGTTTAGAGTCGTGGTAAGAAGAATTTCATCCATCTTTGTCCCTCCAAGAATTTTAGCCAGCAGAGCTTTAACATCTCCCACTGCCAATAGCTTTCCCATTGTTTCCTCTTCAAACACTTTAATGAATTTCCCTGCACCCTCATGAATATCAGGAAGGCGAGTGACAAGCCCCTCGAGGTCCTGTGAAGCCCAGGGGACATACTGTCCCTGCTCACCCTTGATTAAAATTGGGAGCTGTGCGGCCAGTGGTCTAAGTGTCCCTTTATCTCTGCCCTGTTCCCATTTACCGTTCTCAAATAACTCCTCTGCCTGATTCTCATCCTCACTACCATAGAACAACTTACTCTTTCCTCTTTCCAATTTATTTACCTCTCTGATCTTTTTCCCTGATTCTCTAATTTTCTCTTCCATTTCTTCTTCCAAAGCTTGTGCTTGTGCTACAATATCTCTATCTTTCCTCCGTTTTCTTTCTAATCCTTCCTCAAACCAGGTTTTGTCTTCCTGACATGCTTTCATTTTTTCTAACGCTGTACGTGCTTGTCTATAACAGTCGAGTTGCAGACCTTCTGCATTCTCCTGTCTAGTTTGCTTCTGTGTTTTTACAGCTGGTTCCTCTCTATCTTCCGTCTCTAACTGCCCTTCTAACTCTAGTTCTCCTGTTACCTCCATGGTTCCCTTGAGTAATGGGAATTCTTTTCCTAAAGGCAGATAGGGGGGGGTCTGCATATATCTTTTCTTTTCTCATGTTATCTTTCTCTGCCTCCTTCAGGACTTTCCTAGCCTGTTTTATACTCTTCAACATATCTTCACCTTCTTTTTTAAACAGCGCAAGTACTTCTTTCTCTTTTTCCCGTTTTGTTTCTCTTTTTTCTTTTTTCATATTGATGCTTTTAGTTTTATAGTTTTTTATCAGAGTTTCCATTTCCTCACACAATGCCACATCAAATGTCCCTTCCTTTGGCCATTTTGTCATCATATTTTTTGTTCTCTTCTGCCATTTCTTCGAGATTTTGTCTATTTGCTCTTTACACAGTGGATTTTTTAATCCAAGGATTTCCACTGGTGTGGCTGCCATATCTTTATTTATATTATTACCACCAACAATCAACTTTTTAGTTTTATATAGTAACTTGGTTACAATCTCTTCCTTTCCTTTCACTGAATTTAACTATTTTTTACCCCTTTCACCCTACTTTCTATTCTTTTTATGTGTCATACCCTTTTGAATTTAGTTTTTTATTGTCTCATGCGTTTACACTTTTTTAAATTTATATTATTATTTAACTGTCTATTTTATTTATCCTATTTTATTATCACTTTTTAGATAACTATTTCTAACAATAATTCTTTATTTTTATTTTTACTTCTCTTTCCTTTTTTGTCCACCCATGTATTAAATCTTTAATGTGGGAACTTCCTCCCTTGCTCTCACTCCCACTGTACTGGGCTCAGAAAATGTTCTCCCCTTTCACACAGACATCCAAATTTCAAAACTCTATTATAGATCTCGGTTCAAACTTTATTGATACTATTTCCCTAAGCCCATTCACACTTGCTACACTCTTTATTGAGCCAGAGTGCTTATGCTTGCATACTTTTTCCCTTTATCTAAGGGATAATCATTCATTAATTGTCCTTTTATTGTCAAGGCTCATCATACATTCATCCCTCTCAAGTGGATCTGGGACGAGTCCAATTCTGCCGGTTCACACCTAAGTGAAGGTCCAGGAACGGTGCTCGACCCTTACCCACCCAATACGGAATTTATTTGTTCATACATTCATCATCGTTCATACGGTCATTCGTCCGGACACAGTTTCATCCACACAACAAAACACAGCTCTTTCTAGAGCTCGCTCTACCTAGAGCGTCCTTAAGGGCCCACTTATTCTGTCTGCTTATCCGTTTATCACTGCCCTTTCCTAGGTCACAGCTATCCAATAAACACAGACCATTGCATACAATGTCTTTTTGCCTACACCCTTTTTGTTTTAAATCTAGGTTACCTTACAAGGCTTTCCTTTCAATAAACCAAATATGTGCATGCGGTTATTTCTTCTGGAGTGAAACCCCTTTTTCAATTTGGATATCCTATTTTTTCTAAATTTGGAAGAGTAGATTTTAAGTGTCCTTACCACTCAGAACTGACCTCAACCAACACAAACGAATTTTATAAGCAAAAATGCTTACCTTGTTTTATGGTGGCCACCCGGTTGTGTTGATCATCGGTCAGCTCAAAAGCGGCTGTCCACTCTGCCACTCTTGTCCAGTCCCATCTGGGGTGCCAAATCTGTGGTGTATTTCGCCGGTTCTCAGAAGAATCACACTCAGTCAGGGGTTTCTCACCGAAGAAAAGACTTTATTTTAAACAAAACAAAGTCGAGAGGACGTTGCAAGGAACTCTCCGTGCGTTATTTGGTTTTTCCTTATATACATCATACATGGGGCGGTCCCACATAGACATGTCTCCTTTTAGACCATCATAAATCACAAGGGGAGGGGAGGCCTTTAAGGTATGTCTGACCATATGCTTTCTCTGTGCATTCCAGGGCATAGGCAACTTGTCTATTAGATTTTAGGCCTGTAAGAGTTTAATAGAATAATAACTTTAAAACAAAAATGGCTAGATTCACATTGATTATATACTTGATTAATTGAAACTTTACTAATAAAAATCTTCCACAAGAGTTGTTCACTCCAAAGAGGAAGGATTCTTGGAAACCAAACATCGCAATACTCTCTCCAGATCTTGGTTGGCTCTCTCTATTGACCATTGCTTTGGGGATGAAACCCGAAGAGAGACTAACCGTCGCCCCTAATAATCTACAAAACTCTTGCAAAATTTGGACACAAATTGGGGACCCCTGTCGGAGACCACGTCCATCGGAAGGCCATGTAAACGAAAGACGTGATCTATGACAGTAACCGCTGTCTCCTTGGCTGACGGTAATTTGGGCAAGGCGATAAAATGACCGCCTTCGAGAACCGGTCCATGACCGATAAAACGACAGT
Source organism: Carassius auratus (assembly GCF_003368295.1). Taxonomy (NCBI): domain Eukaryota; kingdom Metazoa; phylum Chordata; class Actinopteri; order Cypriniformes; family Cyprinidae; genus Carassius; species Carassius auratus. The sequence continues at coordinate 2,098,771 of NW_020528079.1, forward strand.
CTTGCCCTGGGAGGGCGGGAGGGCGGTTAACAAAATCTGGAGCGATGTGGGACCAGGGTCTCGAAGGACTGACAGCGGTTGAAGTAACCCATCAGGGGGTCGGTTGGACGTCTTACCAGTGGCACAAACAGAGCAAGCCAAAACAAAACTACGGATATCCACGAGCCATTAACGGCCACAAGAATCGTTGCTTAACCAAAAAATTGGTATGATTAACTCCTGGATGACAGGCTATTACTGGAGCAATGACCCCTCTGAATGACTTCAGACCGATACTCCTCAGGCACAAATAACCGGTTCGTTGGGCAATCGGGCGGAGGCGTTACCCTCTAAAGGCCTTCAATGACTTCGATTCGACCTCTGCCATCTAGAGTGGAGAACGCACTAATGTCTCGGGTAAAATACATCTCGGGAGGGCGTTCGGACCTGGTCAAAAAATGCGAGATAAAGAATCGGGTTTGATGTTTTGGAACC